>NW_025390995.1:0-4375 GCF_016433145.1 Gracilinanus agilis | reverse complement strand
CCTTCTTTCCTTCCTCCTTCATTCCCTCCTTCCCTTCCTTCCTCCCTTCCTCCCTTCTCCCTCCCTTCCTTCCTCTCTTCCTTTCTCCTTTTCTTCCTTCATCTTCCCTTCTTTTTTTTTCTTTCTCTTCCCTTCCTCCATCACTCCCTTCCTTCTTTGTTTTATTGCTTTTCAAAGAAGTTAAAACCAAAGTACCTACCAGTAGCTGTCCAGCAAAACAGATGAAAAGGATGAAGGAAAGCAAGAGAAATGCAGCTCCAAAGGAAATCCCAAGAATAGAAGTTCTAACAACAAAAACAACAAAAAGGCAGGTTAATATAGACATAATATAGTTCCAAAAATTACTTTTCAAATTTAACTCCAGTCATTTTCTTTTGATGAGAGGTTCATCTAAATAGCCCAATTTTAGGATTACATATTAAATGAACACCCTACTTGCTTTTAGCGTATTTCTCAAGTCAAAGTTCTGTGTGTATATGAAATCATGTTCAGATCAAATATTTTCAATTCAAGTGACTACACCATTACAATATAATAGTGACTAAAAGTTTTCTTAATTCAATTGATATGACTCAAAGATTTTCTTGCAAATAATAGAATAGTCATGAAGACATTTTATAGGAAGATTCCATGTATGAACAATGTGATTTAGAAATGATCTGTATCTAGGAATTAGCATTATCTTTTTCCCCATTTACCTCTTCCTTAATCTTTGATAATGAAGTCCTAAAAGTCCAGGGTCAACATTGTTGCTACCACCATTTTTAAAGAAACCATTGTTTTGAAGATTTCCCATTGTGACCTTTCTATTTTCTTGCAATCTGCTCATCCTTTTTTTTTTTTTTCTCAGACCCAATGGGAAAGTCATAGAAGCCCTTCCAACTCCACCCTCTCACTCAAGTACTTGTAATTTTGGAAGCCCCTAAAAGACTGGACTACCTCCTCTCGAAATCATTATCTTTGATAAAGTTGTTTGAAAATAGCGTAGTTCAGGTTCTAAAGCTACTACCCAAATTTTCATTCTACTGGTAGTCTGAGAATGGCTGTATCTATTCTAAGGGTTCTTGGGCAATTCTGGGAAGTTGACATGAGATAGTTCTCTAGCACCATAGAGGATCATGAGCCAACACTGGTTTGCTGTGCCCATTAGTCCTCAGTTGATGTTAATCAGCCAACCAGACCCTTCTTTTGAGGGAAATTCACTAAGGTGGTAAAAAGGAAGAACTGAAACAAAATATTCCCCTCCCCAAACCTGGGAGACATTCTTCCCTAAAAGTCAAGGGGAAAGTAGGCTCAAGCTCAGAGAGCTCTTGTGAGAAATGAGTGGAAATTTTTTTTTCTTTTACGAGAATCTTCATGAAGTTTCTCTTAACTCAGTGTATCTTTTTTTTTTTTTTTTGCTGGGGTCCTTGTAGAGTCCTGAAACTGCTTTTCCTCAATTTAGCTTGTTCTCAGTTCCTGATGCAGACACTTCCATTAGCTGCTGCTGTTTCAGGGACATTAATAGGATGCTAGTGGGATATCCAAGTCATCCAGTTCTTTTTGAAATCTTCAGAATCTTGTGCTGATCAGAGGGAACAGTGGAGGAGATAACAAAGTCTTTCTCCTCTTTTTCCAAGTGAGTCCTTCTAGGGGCTTGGCAAAAGTTGCTTTTATCACTAGACTAGCACACACAAGTAATGCTCAATGCTGAACTGGCTATTTTAAATAAGACAGGCAGGCTGTGACTGAGTCTTTTTAGCCTATCTCACTTCCTATGTAGCATAATTTCATTTAGTCCATTGAATTTAATTCTTTCTAAAGTCATTAAGGAATTTCTTCTACAGTTCTAATTGAGTGATTCAGCAGAGGGGTTCCCACCTGATAAGCATGTCAAGTCTACAATATCTAGTTAGCTACTTTAATTGGGGCAAGGTGACTGAATAATCTCCCTTCCCCCAATCTTACTATAGTACAGAGCAATCACTATAAATCCCAGTTTTAATGAGCTAGCTAGCAGCTAGGTGGCACAATAGATAAAGGTCTGGGCCTTGAGTTAGAAAGATTTCAATTTAAATCTGTCCTCAGACACCAAGTGTGACCTTAGGCAAGAGACAACCTTTATTTATCCTAGTTTCCTAAACTTTTGGAGATAATAACAGCACTTACCTTGCAGAGTTATTGTGAGGATAAAAAGTAATATTAGTTGTACAGCACTTAGCACAGTTGTCTAGCATATAGGAGATACTATGCAAGTGTTTACTCCTTCCCTAACAAAGATATAAATGAGTTTTTGAGACTGGGGTCAAATAGGTTATCATGTTCTTAATTTTAGCTTCTTTCACCAGAATCTTATTGATATGCCTTTATATGGTTTATGGGGCTCTCAGAAGCTATATCAGAAAAGTACCAGGTCAGGAAGGTTTGAATGTGCTGGAAGGGCTTCAAGGACAGGTAAATGATATGTCTGTTATTTAAAGACCAGCTTGGCTGAATTCAAAGAGGCTCATTAGAAGATTAGGTTACAGATAAATTCTGTCAGCAAAAGCAAATCCCAAAGAATAAACTAACCTGTACAAAGGTATGGAAGACATTTTGATTTCCATCCATGGAGAGAGTATTTATAGAGATGAAATTAAGGTTTCTTAAAATATTGAAGTCAATATTAAAGGAAATAGAACTTTGTTCTACCCTTCCCCATGCTTTACCTTCCCATTGACTCTATTCCTCCATGAAGATAATATAATGATACATTCTCATTATTGCCACTAGGATAAAATATAAACCCCTCAGTTTGGCATTTAAATCTCTTTATCTTGTGACTAGACATTCTTTCCACATTTTCTCCACTATGTCTTTCTTAATTCATTCTCCATTCAAGGTAAACTGACTTCCTTGGTTTTCCTCACCTAGAACATTACAACATTCTATCTCCCACATCAGTGCTGCCTTTGAACAAACTGTCTCCTATGCCTAAAATTCAGTCTACCTCATTATTACTTCTCAGAGGTTCTAGCTCTCTCCAAAATTCAAGGGCTACCTCTCACACAAGGTTTTTTTCTTTTTTGAGGGGGGTCCTACCAGTACTTAGCATCTCCCCATCCCTTTGTACTTATTGTATTCACTTATATGTCTACAAGTCCTATTCCTTCCCTTCCTTCATCAAGAGATTATAGTCTCCTCCAGGTCAAAGGCTCTTGCCCTTTTTGTTTTATATGTCGAGGGTTTTTGACAATGCCCCTTTTTTAGGGTTGCTTGATCATTGGAAATGGACAACATTTCTTAGGGGCACCGTAAATTACAGGCAATAAATAACTTATTTGATGAATTCAAGAATTAAATCAAATACAGAAACATGTTGAATGATTTAAGCATACTGTACTCCAGCAAATGTTTGAATCCATTCTCATTGTCTTTCTAATAAGAAAGATATAATTAAGCAATCTCATAGAGGTTGCTGATAATTCTGCTCAAAAGGTCTAATGCTTACATTATCCTTTCCAAAACTCTTCTGTCCTGGGGCTGAGAAGAGATCCTAAACAAACTGCCTCATCTAGGCTGCTAGGTGATATAGTGGACAGTGTTAGATTTAAAATCAGGAAATTGAGTTTGAATCCTGCCTCAGACATTTATTACCTGTGTGACACTGGGGAAATCTCAGCCTAAGTTTTCCCATCTGTAAAATGTGGATAATACTATTTATCTCTCATTGTGAGGCTAAAATGAGATAAGAGATAGAAAGCTTTTTTACCAACCTTAAAGTGTTATTGTATATACATGCTAGTTGGTTCTATCCCAGATACTTGTCTAGAAAAGAATCTTAAGATTCTCTACAGATATTCATAATTTTTGATCCATACCTCCTTCTCTAGGCATAGACATTAAGAACATTAAATATAGAAAAAAAGGTTCCACATACATGACAATATTCATGGAAATATTTGTTATGATAGCAAAGAATTGAATAGAAAAGAATAGAAAGAATTGAAGAATTCCCATTAAATGGAGAAAGGTTAAAGAATGTGGCACATGAATGTAAAAGAATATTACTCCACCAAAGAGAAATGATGAAGAATTTTAGGAAATAGAAGTAAAATGCATATAAACTGATACAGAATAAAATATGTAGATCCAGGGAAAAATCTAAAAACTATGAGAACACAAATAGAAGAAGAACACTCTTTCATTAAAATGACCAAATTTGGTCAAAGACATGAGTTAAGAAAATGCATCTTTATCACTGAGTAGGTAGAGTAACCTTTAATGTTAGTTATTACATATGCTGTCAGCCATGATCAATGTGCTCGTTAGTTTCCTTGTTCCTTGAAATGCTTCCCTTTCCCCTTTCTTTTGACATATTTTTCTTTTTTTCCTTCCTTCCTTCCTTCCTTCCTTC
>NW_025390994.1:0-7354 GCF_016433145.1 Gracilinanus agilis | reverse complement strand
AATATATACTTATTAAGTATACTTATATATGATGTATTAAATATAGATAATATAATAGAATTATATAGTATATTAATTATACATAATATATTATATGATTATGTTATAGCAATTATATGTGTATATTTATGGTATTAAAAGATAAACTATATAGCTATTATGCATATTTCTGAGTTTCTAAACTTTTTCTGTGTTGTCTGCTAGCCTTCATGAATCATCTGTAGTTTCTACAAAATTCCCATTTAATTTCTTATGCTGATTCGTGATATATTCAAACAGTGATGGGGAAATGATGTGGAAGGGATATCCGTGTTATCTGTGTGTGTGTTTGTGTATGTGTATTCTCTTACCTTCTGTTTTACTATTAATTCTAAGATAGAAGAGCATTAAGGGCTTGGCAATGGGGTTAAGTGCCTTGCCAAGGATCACACTGCTAAGAAGTGTCTGAGGTCAAATTTGAACCCAGATCCTCCCAGCTCCAGACCTGGTGTTCTATCCATTGGGCTACCTAGCTGTCCCTCAAAGTGCAATACATTGAAAGACCATTAGGTCAAGAGTCAGGAAACCTGGGTCTGACTCCCACATTTACTGAACTATGACTTGTAGAGAATGAATCATTTCCCTTCTCTTGGCCTCCATTGCTTCAATTTTTTTTTAAACCCTTACCTTCTGTCTTCGGATCAATACGGCTGTAAGGGCTAGGCAATGGGGGGGTTAAGTATCCCACAGTTAGGAAGTGTCCGAGGTCAAATTTGAACCCAGGACTTTCCATCTTTAGGCCTGGCTCTCAATCCACTGTGCCACCTAACAGCCCCCAATGCTCGGGTTTTTAAATGAAGAAAGTGAGACCAGCCAAAGATCTCTTCTAACTCCAGATCCAATGAGCTCTCCTTACCCCCATCACTGCTCCTTTATCTGGGCTCCCCTTTCCCAGATGGGACTCACCTGGGCCATAGCATACACCACGGTATTTGACTATGAAGTCACTGTGTAATGCTTTCAAAATCTGCACCTCTCGCTGGAAGTCTAGCAGCTGCTGAGGCCCGCTGTTCTGTAACTGTTTGACAGCCACCAGTGCTCCTGTGTTATCTCCCAGTGGGTCATAGCGGCACAATTCCACACTTCCAAAGTTGCCCTGTGGTTCAAATCAATCAATCCATATTTATTAAATGCTAACGACAAGCAAACACTGTATTAGGGAGATGAAAAACAAAATCTCTCAAGGATTGAATAGTCTAGAAAGAAAAACAACATTATATATATTAATATGTTTAAAAGGCATAAAGCATAAATGAAAGAAAGAGGATTTATTAGTTAAGTGTTAAGAATACAAATAGAAAGAAAAGATGATCCCTTCTCTCAAGACGCTCACAGTCTAACTGAGGGTTCATAAGATCTACCCTTGACATGGAAGAGAACTGAGAGGCCATTTGCTCCAACCTCCTAATTTTTTTTTAAAGCATTACTTTGTGTCTTAGTAACAACTCTAAGACAGAAAAGAAGGGTCTAGGCCAGGGGTCGGCAATGTATAGCTCTCGAGCCATATCTGGCTCCATCTCCCGACCTGCCAGTCTGGGCAGAGCCCCAGGATGTGCCCCAGGGGGGCCTTCAGCCCAAGTCCCATATTCCAGGGCCTTCTGCCTCCATCCTCCTCCTTCCTCAGGCATTTATGGCTCTCACAGCCAAAAAGGTTGCTTACTTCTAATCTAGGCAATTGAGGTTGAGTGACTTGCCCAGGGTCACATAGCTTAGAATGTGTCTGAGGCCTAATTTGAATCCAGGTCTTCCCAACTCTAGGCCTGGCACTCTGTCCACTGTGCTACCTATCTCTGCCCCAACATTTTTTGTAGTTAAGGAAACTGAGACCTAGGGAGATGAAGACATACCCAAGGTCTGATTTGAACCTGAGTCCTCTGACCCAAGAACCATTTCTCTTTCTGCTATACCGAGCTATTAACTTCTGCCCAGTCTTGTGCTCTCAGTCTAAAAGTCTTATATACTACTAACTGAACTCTCCAAGGAGATAACAAATAGAGGAGATTTCAGCTATAAGGAACTTGGCAAGGTCCAGGATGCTTTAGCTACCATTAGGGTATCCGCCCAAGGAAGCAGAGCAACTGGAGAGATCAGGAAGAACCTAGCCAGGGAGACAGAGCATAGGCTAAGTCCGACTTTGCTAAAACTAAGCTTGGTCATCCAATTCCCTCCCACCCCTAATCCAGTTGTCCCTTACCTTGCCCAGCAGGGAGATATATTTAAGGTGTCTCTCCTCAAAGAGGGTGGGGTCCTGGTCAGCCATCTGGGTACTGCTGCAGGATCCATCCCGAACTGCCTTGGCACTAGGTGAGAGATCTGAGAGGAGCTCATAATCTAGCAAGATAATAATAATATTAATTCATATTTATATAGTGGGTTTTTTTTAACTCTTATCTTCTATATTAGAATTGATACTAAATATTATTTCCAAGGCAGAAGAGTGATAAGAGTTAGGCAATGGAGGTTAAGTGACTTGCCCAGGGTCACACAGCTAGGAAGTGTCTGAGGCCAAATTTGAACCCAGGACCTCCCTACTCGAGGCCTAGTGTTCTTTCCACTGTGCTACCTAACTGCTCCCTTAATATCGATTCTAAGACACAGGAGCAGCAAAGATTAGGCAACAGGGGTTAAGAGACTTATCCAGGGTCACACAGCTAGAAAGTATCTCAGAACAGATTTGAACCCAGAACCTCTTGAGCCCAGGCCTGTTGTGTTATCCACTCTGCCACTCTGTTGCCCCTTTATATAGTACTTTAAGGTTTGCAAAACACTATTATCTCATTTGATCAGAATGTCAGAGCTGGAAGTGATCCCAAAAAGTGACCTACCCCAACCCCTATTTGAAATGGCAATAAATCTTGTTCAGTCCCTGTTTGGTGCCCTTCTGCTCATAGGAAACTCACGCTTCTTGTGAGCCAGGGTACATGGTTGGAGAGCCCTATGATGTTAAATAAGTTCTTTCTTTCTTTCTTTTTTATAACCCTTAACTTCTGTGTATTGGCTCCTAGGTGGAAGAGTGGTAAGGGTAGGCAATGGGGGTCAAGTGACTTGCCCAGGGGTCACACAGCTGGGAAGTATCTGAGGCCAGATTTGAACCTAGGACCTCCCAATTCTAGGCCTGACTCTCAATCCACTGAGCTACCTAGCTGCCCCCCAAATAAAGTTCTTTCTTAAACTGAACCCAAATCTGCCTCTCTCTGGCATCCCTGCCCTGCTCCTACTTCACTGGGTCACTGCATTTTGATCTGAAAGCACCCGTAGAGACAAAGTCAGGCACAGAAGGTCAAAGGACTTGCCCTAGGTCACCCAGGGGAGATTCAGAGCAGAGCTTGAAATGCAGATCTCTTGACTTCAGACCCACTAGGAGCCAATTCTTCCATACTGCAAGGCTTTAGGATTTCTTAAGGACTCCTTCCTCTACTAACTTGAATGGAAACCCTTCAAAGCCCAAGGAGCTAATCTTCCTGCATTTCTGGGGTCAAAGCCTCAGCTGTGATTGGGATGGGCCTGGTAAGTCACTAAGCAAAATTGTTTCTCTCAGAGGCCTCTGCGTTTAGCTAGGTTAATCCTCACATGGCAGATAGACAGGAGAGAAATCCCTGGACCCATATTTGAAATCTTTTGGGGTTGGGAAAAAACTGATTGGACTCAGGGATCCCCTGCTTGGGTCTTCAGTAACTCGGTGTTACCATTAGGCATAGGAGCCCGACCAGATTGAAGCGTGGAATCCAAGAAAAAGAACAGCCCCCGTCTTTTGAGCACTTTCAGTACGCCATAGCACCCTTCCCACCCCTACCTCCCAGTGACATGTATAAGTACTGCAATTATTGATTTCACTTGACAGAACTGGTCCGGTAGAAAGAAGCTGCTTCCTTGATGAATTGCCTGGCCCAGTGCCTGACACATGGGAGGTGATTAATAAATGCTTGTCAATTGATTGATGGATTATATTCAACCGGGTCTGTTTCCCATACTCCTCAGACCAGATGCTTCGTACACATCTCCTCCCAGGCTGGGGCCTACGCGGTGACCTCCGGGTCTTCATGAGTACCTGAAGTGATGAGGCTGTTGAGATCCCGGATGATGGCTCGGAAGGAAGGCCGCAGATGAGGGGCGTACTCCATACACTGGCCAATCAAAGTGGCTAGCTCTGTCCATTTCAGGGCTGGCAGCTGCTGCTTCTCCTTGTAGAACTGGAGCTTCTGAGGAGGGAAGAGCGGGATGAGACAGGACTTTCAAGACAGGACCCCTACCTCGGCTGCCTGACCCATCAATAACTCATCAGAGACTGAACCCCCATTGCCTAGCCCTTACTGCTGCCTAGCTGTCCATTCATTCATTCATTCATTTACTCATTTAAAATAAATAAATAAATGCCTCTATCTATCTATTTATTATATTATAGGTATAGATATATCAATATTATATATCTATTATTAAATAAATGAATGAATAAATGAATAAATAAACAAACATAAATAATCAATCAAAGGAGGTGAAGGGGAAAGTAAAAACAAGAATCATGTAACTATGGAAAATTTTTCTAAAAAAATAAAATATTCAAATCTAAAAAAAAAAAATAATCAATCAGAGGCATTTTGGAGCACACAGGATTCCAGAGGTAGAGGGATATCCTTAGGCCTTAGACAGAATGCCAGAGAAGGAAGAGAACTTAGAACATGGAATATGAGAGCTAAGGGGATAGAGTACAGAATGGCAGAGCTGAGAAGTCCCTTAGAACACAGAATGTCAGATCTAAGAGGGCCCTTAAAACAGAATGTCAGAACTGAGAGGATTTTTAGAACACAGGATGTCAGAGCTGGGACAGATGTTAGAAAGTAAAACACAGAAAAAGGGACCTTAAAATGAAATTAGGAAAGAAAAGGAGAAGGGAACAAGAATTCATTAGGCACCTCCCATGTGTCACACACTGGGATAGGTGCTTTACCAATATTGTCTCATGTAGAGGGCGCTGGGTAGCTCAGTGGATTGAGAGCCAGGCCTAGAGATGGGAGGTCCTAGTCCAAATCTGGCCTCAGACACTTCCTAGCTGGGTGACCCTGGGCAAGTCACTTGACCCCCATTGCCTACCCTTACCACTCTTCTGCCTTGGAGCCAATACACAGTACTGATTCTAAGGCAGAAGGTAAGGGTTTATATATATATATATATATATATATATATAGTCTCATTTGATCCTCACAACAGTATTGCGAGGGAAGTGCTATTATTACCCCTATTTTAGCAGTTGAGGAAACTGAGGCAGGCAGAGATGAAGTGACCTGCCCAGGGTCACACTAGTAAGTGTCTTAAGTCAGATCAGGAAGACCTAACACTCTGCTATCTAGCTGCCTCGGACTACTTTAAATTTGTTTTTTATCTACTTAAGGATGCACATTTTACCTCCCTAGATAGGACTTAAGCTCCCTGAGGGCAAGGATGATTTCATTTTAGTCTTTGTATCCCCATTGGGTGGCAGAAGGTAGAGTTTCACTGATTGCTTGCCTGAGTATCAGAGCTGGGAGGGACCTTAAAAAGCACAGAACAATGGATAGCCGGGCATAAACTCCCAGGACTAAGAGGGATTTAAGAGGCTGGTCTTCAACTCCACCTATCTCATTTTAGACTAGGGGAAACTGAGGTCTAAGGAGGAGGAGAGGCAGACTTGCACAAGGCTGGAAAGCCAGGTGAGAGCAGAGTTGGATTCAGAACTGAAACCTTCCACCTCCCAGTGGAGAAGCCCTCACCTTGGCAGGCTCCAGGGTACTTATGGGCATGGTGCCCCCACTGAATATTTCCCAGAGTGTTGCCCCAAAGCTCCATTTGTCAGACTCCAGGCTCAGCAACTTGGTATCCCATAAACACTCAGGGGCCACCCAGGGGATCCGGTCAGTGAGCACTAGGGGGAGAGTCATAGCATTATTGGTGGGGGGGCAGGGTCCATGGCCCTCCCGCCATTCTCCGCCCCCAACCCAGACCCTTGACTCAATAGTCCTCTCTGTCTCTGTCTCCCTGAAGGGATGCCAGGAGATTGGCTGCACCAATCAGGAGACAAGGCAGGCCAGTCCCTCCTTCATACTCACTCTCTTTGGTCAGCACAGTGGGGCTGACCCCGGGGTCGCTGAGTTTGATAAAGGGGGGGCTTCCCCCAGCCCCCTTCCTCGCTAGGAGGACCTTCTTGGAAGAGATGTTGCCGTGGATGATGCCTTTGTCTTCCTAGATGGGAAATAAAGAGAAGAAAGCAAAGATCAGTACATCGACTGGGCTGGGAGAGGGACACCCCCTTCAGGGAACTGCCCACAACTGGAAATCAAAGCTAGGTGGAAGGGAAGCTTGGATTCCCAGGGAGGGCAGGGAAGACCACGTCTGCCACACCAGA
Source organism: Gracilinanus agilis (assembly GCF_016433145.1). Taxonomy (NCBI): domain Eukaryota; kingdom Metazoa; phylum Chordata; class Mammalia; order Didelphimorphia; family Didelphidae; genus Gracilinanus; species Gracilinanus agilis. Next base: position 939 of record NW_025390994.1, on the reverse strand, counting down.
GAGACTGTGTCGTGGGGAGCCACAAAGTCTCCCAGGTGAGAGGAAAGCATAGCCCACCCCACTGCCCACTCTCTTAAGCTCACCAGATAGTTGAGAGCATAAGAAAGTTGTTTGGCCACTTGAAGCTTCCAACTGGCGGGTACCAGAGGCCCGCACTTCCGGAGGTGGGTATCGAGTGCCCCCCATCTCACAAACTCCTGCACCATGATACCTGGAGAGGGGTTAGGAATGCAGACATGGAGAAGGGAGGAAGAAGGGAGAAGAGAGCATGGCTGTGAAGAGGGAGACCTAGGGAAGGCTGGGGAAGGAAGGAAGGAAGGAAGGAAGGAAGGAAGGAAGGAAGGAAGGAAGGAAGGAAGGAAGGAAGGANAGGAAGGAAGGAAGGAAGGAAGGAAGGAAGGAAGGAAGGAAGGAAGGAAGGAAGGAAGGAAGAAAGGGGGAGAGGGGTCTCTGCCCAGGTTAAGGAAATGGCACAGAGCACAGAGCCCTGAGACTGGGAGATGAGGGTAAGGGGCTGGGAACTCACTGTCTCCAACCATGCAGACCCCATACAGGAGCACCAGATGCTGGTGGGACACTTGACTCATGATGCTGGCAGCCTCCAGGAAGGACTGAGAAGGAAGAAGGGATGAAAAACAAGAATGTCCCAGCCTCCTAGTGCATTCCTCCTCCCCAGCCCCTATTCTGAGCCAGGGACAAGGACCCACTGAATAGGCACTGCCTGGTGGGAGGACAGGGCATGTGTTTGGGCAGAAATAGAGTCAGGAGCCATTCCTTTATCAGCCCAGAATGGGAGCTGATGGAATCATTTAGTGCCCCCTTCCTCTGGACAAAAGCATTCTCCTTCTCCCTCTCCCTCCCTCCCTCTTTCTCCTTCCCTTCCTCTCACCCTGTTCCTCCCCCTCTCTCCCTTTTCCCCCTCCCTCTCACTCTCCCCCT
>NW_025390993.1:4312-12433 GCF_016433145.1 Gracilinanus agilis | reverse complement strand
TGGTACTGCTAGGCCCCCTTCCTTCACATTTTTTTCATCATTTCCCTTGATATTCTTGATATTTTGTTATTCCAAATGAAATTTGTTATAGTTTTTTCTAATTCAGTAAAGAAGTTTTTTAGTAGTTTGATAGGTATAGCGCTAAATAGATAAATTAGTTTGGGTAGAATGGTCATTTTTATTATGTTAGCTCATCCTACCCATGAGCAATCCATGGCTTTCCAATTGTTGAGATCCAGTTTTATTTGTTTGGAAAGTGTTTTGTAGTTGTTTTCATATAATTGCTGTGTTTGTTTTGGTAGATAGATTCCCAAGTATTTTATATTGTCTAGGGTGATTTTAAAGGGTGTTTCTCTTTCTACCTCTTGCTGCTCTAATGTGTTGGAAATGTATAGAAATGTTGATGATTTATGTGCATTTATTTTGTATCCTGTAACTCTGCTAAAGTTGTTGATTATTTCTACAAGCTTCTTAGTTGATTCTCTAGGATTTTTTAAGTATACCATCATATCATCTGCAAAGAGTGATAGCTTAGTCTCCTCATTGCCTATTTTGATACTTTCAATTTCTTTTTCTTCTCTAATTGCTACTGCTAGTGTTTCTAGTACTATGTTGAATAATAGAGGTGATAATGGGCATCCTTGTTTTACTCCTGATCTTATTGGGAAGGCTTCTAAATTATCCCCATTGCATATGATGCTTGTTGATGGTTTTAGGTATATACTGTTTATTATTTTTAGGAAAGGTCCTTCTATTCCTATACTTTTCAGTGTTTTCAATAGGAATGGATGTTGTATTTTGTCAAAGGCTTTTTCAGCATCTATTGAGATAATCATGTGATTTTTGTTTGTTAGACTGTTGATATGATCAATTATGTGGATGGTTTTCCTAATGTTGAACCATCCTTGCATTCCTGTTATAAATCCCACCTGATCATGGTGGATGATCTTCTTAATTACTTGCTGGAGTCTCTTTGCTAGTATTCTATTTAAGATTTTTGCATCTATGTTCATTAGGGAGATTGTTCTATAGTTTTCTTTCTCTGTTTTTGGTCTACCTGGCTTTGGAATCAGTATCATATTTGTGTCATAAAAGGAATTTGGTAGGACTTCTTCTTTGCTTATCATATCAAATAATTTGTATTGTATTGGGATTAGTTGCTCTTTGAATGTCTGATAGAATTCACTTGTGAATCCATCAGGTCCTGGTGATTTTTTCTTAGGGAATTCTTTGATGGCTTCTTCAATTTCTTTTTCTGATATGGGATTATTTAGGTATTCTATTTCTTCTGCTGTCAATCTAGGCAATTTATATTTTTGTAAATATTCAACCATATCTCCTAAACTGTTATATTTATTGCCATATAATTTGGTGAAATAGTTTTTAATGATTGCCTTAATTTCCCCTTCATTAGAGGTGAGGTCTCCCTTTTCATCTTTGATACTGTCAATTTAGTTTTCTTCTTTCCTTTTTTTATTAGATTGACCAGTACTTTGTCTATTTTATCTGTTTTTTCAAAATACCAGCTTCTAGTCTTATTTATTAATTCAATAGTTTGTTTAGTTTTGATTTTATTAATTTCTCCCTTGATTTTTAGTATTTCTAATTTAGTTTTAATCTGGGGATTTTTAATTTGCTCGCTTTCTAATTTTTTGAGTTGCATGCCCAATTCATTAATCTCTGCCCTCCTTAATTTGTTAGTATATGTACTCAATGATATAAATTTCCCTCTGAGTACTGCCTTGGCTGCATCCCACAAAGTTTGGTAGGATGTCTCATCATTGTCATTCTCTTCAATGAAATTGTTGATTGTTTCTATGATTTCTTCTTTGACTAGCTGGTTTTGGAGAATCATATTATTTAATTTCCAATTAGTTTTTGATTTTCCTGTCCAGGTGCCCTTACTAATTATTATTTTTATTGCATTATGATCTGAGAAGGTTACATTTATTATTTCTGCTCTTTTGCATTTGTTTGCAATGATTCTATGCCCTATAACATGGTCAATCTTTGTGAATGTACCATGTGCAGCTGAAAAGAAGGTGTATTCCTTTTTGTCCCTATTTATTTTTCTCCACATATCAATTAAATCTAATTTTTCTAGGACTTCATTCATCTCTCTTACCTCTTTCTTATTTATTTTTTGGTTTAATTTATCTAGATTTGAAAGAGGAATATTTAGATTTCCCACTATTATGGTTTTACTATCTATTTCCTTCTTGAACTCTGCCAGTTTCTCCTTTATGAATTTGGATGCTATGCCACTTGTTGCACACATATTGAGTAGTGTTATTTCCTCATTATTTATACTGCCTTTAATCAGGATGTAATGACCTTCCCTGTCTTTTTTAATCATATCTATTTTTACTTTGGCTTTGTCAGAAATCACAATTGCCACTCCTGCCTTCTTTTTCTCATTTGAGGCCCAAAAGATTTTGCTCAAGCCCTTAACCTTAAATTTGTGTATGTCCACCCGCCTCATATGTGTTTCTTGTAGACAACATATGGTAGTATTTTGGTTTCTAATCCACTCTGCTATTTGCTTCTGTTTTATGAGCGAGTTCATCCCATTCACATTCAGAGTTATAATTATCAGTTGTGCATTCACTGACATTTTCATATCCTCCCCTATTCCTACCCCTTCTTCTTAAACTATTTCCTTTTAAACCAGTGGTTTGCTTTAAACCTGTATCCCTTATCCCCTCCCTTGATTAACTTCCTTTTCTACCCCCTCCCTTATCTCTCCCCCCCTTTTTGTTTTTAAAGGCCTAATAAATTCCCTCCCCCTTCTTCTCCCCTCCCTTTTTTGACCTCCCTACTCCCCTGCTCCCTTTGGTTTATCCCTTCTGACTTTGTCAGTAGGGTTAGATAGAGTTTTATATCCCAATGGATAATATGGCTACTCTTCCCTCTCCAGGTTGATTACACTGAGAGTAAGATCTAAATATTACCTCTTAGTGCTCTCTTCCTCTCCTTCTTATAATAGTATTTGTCCCCTCCCCTTCTCATTCCCTCTTTGTGTGTAATAGAATATCCTATTTTTCTTATTCTCTCAAGTTTCTCTTGGTGTCCCCTGTTATTCACCCCCCTCTTTCCCACCCCTCATATCATCTTAGACCATTTAGTATTCCACCCTCTCCCTATGAATTATTTTTCTGATTACTATAATAGCGAATACTATAATAGTGAATAGATTTCACTACAGAGAATTATACATAGCATTTCTCCACAAAGGAATACAGATAATTAGATCTTATTGAGGCCCTTAAAAATGCAAATTTAAAAATTATGAGTTTTCTTTCTTTCCCCTCTGTTTCTTATTTACCTTTTCATGTTTCTCTTGATTTTTGTGGTTGAATATCAATCTTTCCATTTAGCCCTGGTCTTTTCTGTGCAAATACTTGGAAATCTTCAATTTTGTTGAATGCCCATACTTTCCCCTGGAAGTATGTAGTCAGTTTTGATGGGTAGTTGCTCCGTGGTTGAAGGCCCAGCTCTCTTGCCTTTCTGAATATCATATTCCAAGCTTTGCGGTCTTTTAGCTTGGAGGCTGCCAGATCCTGTGTGATCCTGATTGGTGCTCCTTGATATTTGAATTGTCTCTTTCTGGCTTCTTGTAAAATTTTTTTCTTTTACTTGGAAGCTCTTGAATTTGGCTATTATATTCCTGGGCGTTGTCTTTTCTGGATCTGATGTAGAGGGTGATCTATGGATCCTTTCAATATCTATATTGCCCTCTTGTAGAACTTCAGGACAATTTTGCTGAATAATTTCTTTTAGTATGGAGTCCAAATTTCTATTAATTTCTGCTTTTTCAGGGAGACCAATGATTTTCAAATTGTCTGTTCTAGATCGGTTTTCTTGGTCTGTCACTTTCTCATTGAGATATTTCATGTTTCTATTTTTTCAGTCTTTTGACTTTGTTTTATTTGTTTTTGCTGTCTTGAGAGATCATTAGCTTCTAATTACTCAATTCTAGCCTCTAGGGACTTGTTTTCCTTTTCAATTTGGTCATTTCTGGTTTTCAATTTGCTTATCAGTTCATTTGATTTCTGAGCCTCACTTTCCAATTGCAAAATTCTGCCTTTTAAACTGTTATTTTCTTGCCTGATTTTCTTTGAGCTATTTCCCATTTCTCTAGCCAAATCTTTTCCAACTTTCTTGTCATCTCAGATTTGTACTCTTCAAGAGCTTGGGACCAGTTTTCATTATTTTGGGAGAGTCCGGATGTGATTGCTTGTTTTTTCTCCTCTTCTCTTTGCTCTGTTGTCTGGATTTTCTCTGTGTAAAAGTTGTCGAGTGTTAAAGATTTCTTCTTCTTGTTGTTAATCTTTCTCTTTTGGCCTTTCTGATTCTGGGTTGCCATTGTTAGCCCAGCCTGTTCTCAGCTTTATCCTCATGCTCAGTGTCTGTCTGCGCTCTTTAGGCTCCTGAGGTCTCAGGTCTGGTTGTTCTCAAGGTCAAGCCCCCTGGTGGACCCCCTTGCTTGATCCTCTGCCAGAGGTTCCTTTACAAGTCTTAGGGCACTGCTTCCATAGTCGTATACCCTTCTGCACTGGTTCCCCACTCAGGGTTTCAGAGCCTTCGCTCGAGCCTGCGCCTGCCTCCTCCCGCGCCTGTGCTCTGTTTCTGCTCTCAAAGTTGGTGTGTGTTTTTTAAACTTTTGGGGTCCTAAGTCTTTCTGCTCTCAGGAACAGGCCCTGGAGCTGCCAATGACTCAATGGGTGCCCCAAACTTGCTCTATTTCTTTTGAGCTGACTTTGGCATTGTAGGTGGTGTGTGTGTGGGGGGGGGGGGTTGCTCAGCCCGTGATTTAGTGAGAGCCGTTTCACCCCTTTATGGCATGGAAATGCTCCGATTCCACGTACCTTCCACATTGCGCCCTGTTGTGGGGTCCCTCCATTCGTCTGGATTTGTTTTTATGTCCCCTTGAGGAATCCAGTATGCTTCGGTTAGGAGAGGTTAAGCGCTGCTTTTTACTCTGCTGCCATCTTAACCCGGAAGTCTCCAAGGCTCTTAATCTTGACTGACTTAGTTTCCTCAACTATAAAATGGGAATAATAATACTATCACTTAACTTATTTAGTTGCTATGATGATCAAATGAAATAATATTTGCAAAGTGCTTAGCACAGTGCTTGGTATTAATAAATGTTTATTCCCTCTCTCAAGGGATGTAGTTTTAACTGGAAATTGTCCTACATATATATTGAAGCACTCAGAAATGTCTGTGATATCAATGATGTCTTATCACATTACGTAATGCAAGCCCTTTAAGCTATCTGAAACACATTAGTTTACCCTTTTAAAAAATAAGCTCAACGAAGAATGAATTTACCCTATCTATATTCTCAAATAAAATGAAACTTTTTCTCCTCAACACAATTACCATTTCTATTTTTCTGTCCTTTATAAAATCAAAGAGCTCTAGTAGAAACTGTTTTTAATGTTTTTTCCTCTTAGACTTCATCTCATTGGTTGCCTTTGCTAGCTTATCTGCTAAAATATATTGATGATTTTATCTTCCTATGCTTTTTAATGTGTAGGGAACCAATTTATAACAAATTACCATGAACTGAGAAGTACAATGTACTGTATGTAAGTTGAAAGTATCCAATATAGGCTCTCTTTTCATTCTTTCAGGAAGCCTTATTTAGTTCTGTTAGCATTATCTCAACTGAATGTGTTCCATTTAGAAAAGATTGAATCATCTGTTTTACTCAACCAACCGACATTCAATCACACATTAATATTATTTCATTTCCCATTCAGGTGCCTCAAAAAATCCATCTACTCTCCATCTTTCAAAACCATAGAAGGGACTGGCAATTATAGTGATGTGTCTTGTGCTATAAAGTATAATGAAATTGTAAGTAAGCCAAAAATTATAAGAAAATAAAAGAAAGAAGAGTCACTAATTTTTTTTAAAAGAAGAAGAAAAAGGGAGGAGGGAGCCCATAAACAAACAGTGTACAATATCAGCTGCTTTTTAGTCAGATAAACAGCTACTTGTTTGAAATAGAGCCCAACTGTTCTAAGGCCTTTTAAGGACAATTTCTCTTGCAAAGGTCAGGATATTTGAGGGTCCCTTTTTATAATATAGCACTTCTTACAAATTGATGATAGAAATCTTTCCCAGAATTCCACTTGTGGAAAAGATGGTACTGAATAGAAAATAGGTTAAAAAACCCTTAAAAATACCTTTTTTTCCCCTTGAGTATAAATAGGTAGATAAAAAATCCTTTCATTTTTACCCAAATAAATTATTTACCTTCATTTAGAATCTAGACCCAGTAAGTGCCATATTGGTTTAGGTTCAGTTGGGTAGGTGATATGTCTGACCATATTTACTATAATTAATAACAGTTGACAAATAATGTTTTTCTGACCAATAACATTTTGCAATCCAGTATAATATTTGGTGCCATTGTGGAACCTGAGAGTCTGTACTCTCCTCCATGTCTTTTCTAAATGCAAAGAGTTTAGCCTGCTATATATGTACTCAAACCCTCAATGACACAATGTTCCAATGGCTTATTTTTATAGGAAAAATCTAAACATGGCCTACGTTTAAGCTTTAAGGTTATGTGATCATTCATAAGACTAAGCTATGTCTTAATAGATTCTTGAGAGATCATAACCTTCCACACTAAAATTTCAGAGTCCCAGGGTAGTACATGGTTTTTTTAAAAAAGGAAAAACCCTCAGGGCTCTCCCTCCATGTATACTTTGATAACAGAAATGAAATATACATTAAAAGAGAATCAGGCTTGTAAAATACCACCAGCAGTGGTTGGCAAAAGAGGACATGGTTTTATTGTTTTCTAAGTTCTACCAAAATAAAGGGAAGGAGAAGAAGGATTTAGCACAGAGAGGCACAGCCATGAGTGTGTCTGCATGGACAGCAGGGAGGGATCCATTACTGATTAGGCTGTTCCTCCGATTGGGCTGTTGTTTTCTCATCTGCTTGCTGTATATAAAATGAGTTGTTTTCTACATCGAACATTCATTGTCCCTACTTCACAGTCTCTGGGGTTATAGCTCACTCTTCTTCTACTCATCAGATGATTTTGTATAGCTAAGAGATTTCACACCGACTCTACCCAAATTATGTGCAGCCACTATAAAAGGGCCATTTATAGTGAGAACAAGTATGTCGACTTAGCATGAATGACTTCATTTTGTTTTAAGCTTTAATTTCCTGACAAAGTTGTTGTCATATAAGATGGTTCGGTGGATAAAGTACTGGTCCTGGAGGCAACTAAGTTCAAATCCAGTCCTAGATATTTACTAGCTATGTGACTTTGGGCAAGTCACTTAATCTGTGTTTGCTTTAATCCATTGGCAGCTACTCCATTATCTTTACCAAGAAAACCCCATGGGCAGTACTGGTGTACTGTGGTTCATAGAGTCACAAGTCAGACATGTCTGAACAACAACAGTTGCTATATAAGCTATTTTCTACAATAAGTACTTGAATATAGTTTGCAAAAGGCATTTGTGTCTCCCAAGTTTGGCAAACAACTAATAATCATGCGTGTGTCCCAAATCTGGTAGACAACTAATACGCATTGGCTAATGACATTAGAAAACTAAAGCTTTGAGAGATAGTTCCCTTTCATCATAAGCTTGGATGATAAATCACCTAGAAGAACTTAGATGTAATTTGTAAATACTCAATATGAACTATAGAAATTGGATGCTCTATCTTATTGTTGATAAATAACCAGGAGAAACTGATTACTGCACACTTGATGATGCAAGTATCCCAACCTTTGCTTGAGAAAAGGGCTTATTAATGGTCAGAATGACATTTCAGAGTGAGATACCTGGTCTCTGGCTATGCAGAGAGAGAACTTATTTTGAGTACCAGTAAGAGATACACTTATCAACACCTTTAGGAATCAGGTTGGTAATTTGTTCATATTTTCTATTTGTAATGTGAACTCCAAAGCCTAATGGTAAAGGACTCTCTCCTCATTGGTGGACATTAATATCCCTTGCATTGAGTCAGGGAGGAGTTGGAGTGTGTGTGCGTGTGTGTGTGTATGAGAGGCAGGGGAGAGAGAGAGAGAGAGAGAGAGAGAGAGAGAGAGAGAGAGAGAGAGAGAGAGAGAGAGAG
>NW_025390993.1:0-4221 GCF_016433145.1 Gracilinanus agilis | reverse complement strand
GATGTGTATAAGAGACAGAGAGAGAGAGAGAGAGAGAGAGAGAGAGAGAGAGAGAGAGAGAGAGAAAAGAAAGATCTGGTCTCCTTTTCTAGCATCTGCTGGTTTTGCTGGCTTCCAGTTTTGAGAGAAAATATGGAAAATGTCCACTTTTTCATGTTGCCGAAGGAAGAGAAACATACTGAGAAGGCAATATGAGAGAATCTGGAAGTCTCTATCATGGTCCTTCCCCCAGCTTGCTATACCAGAGATTTCAGGGAATTTTTGATCTAGGACTCTATTGCTTGAGCTGAGATACATTATTCACAATAAGAGAGCTCCTTCAATATAGATTGCCCTTTGATTGTTATTTTGCTATTGACTTAGAAAGTGGGTTTCTTGCTATTTACTATGTGTGTTCATTATGGAACTAGTACTAAGTCAGAGGAAGTCAAACCTTGAATATAAATTTTTTCCTCCTTAGGAAGTAACAATAAAGAGTTTATCATAAACCTGGAAATTACATCCTTTGCATAATAATATCTCATTCTAATTTAATAATATTTTTATATTTTTAAGTTAAATGAATCTTTAATAATATTTAAGGAAATATATATATATATATATATATATACATATATATGCTAGCCTAGTACCCCCTTTATCTAAGAAGAGCAGAGTGGTGATCAGCCTCTGGTCCTAACCTTTTGTTTCCCCTCCTATCAGAAATTAAAATTTCCTTTGAAGAAGAGTATGGGAGGAAGATATATCTCTTCTGGCCTCTTTATGATGCACACAAACACACAGGTACACATACACACACATACACCCTCCATGCTATATATTCGGGACACCTTTGCTACAAACTGCTGAGTAGATATTGTAAACTATTCATTAATAAAAAGTGATTGCATGATTGATAAAATATGTCTGACTTGGTGTTTCCTTTGCAACAGTCAGCATGTAAGTAATGCTTCATTCCTAGAAACTTGTGTGTAGGACTACATCAGCATATATTTTTACATATAATAACCATATCTCCCCCCAAATTGGGAAACCTCATCATAACTCAGTTTGGTTAATCTGAGCAGAACAATTCAGTTTCCATACCTAGTTCGAATCTTTGCTATACAATGTTTTTTCCTTCAGTACTAGCTAAGCCTTATAACCTAAAATGACCTGACTTCCTGCTCCTCCACATACCTCTCATAGAAAGACATTATATGGTTAGAAGTTCTTTATATACCTAAAGGCAGCCACTAAGGTAAAAGCTATTAAAACTAGAAAGTCATAAAGAATAATAGCCATCTCCCAATTGATAAAATGGCAAAAAATGAACAATTTTCAGATGAAGAAATAAAAGCCATATATAGATATATTTAAAAAATGCTCTAAGGGGGACAGCTGGATGGCTCAGTGGATTGAGAGCCAGACCTAGAGACAGGAGGTCCTAGGTTCAAAATCTGGCCTCAGACACTTCCTAGCTGTGTGACCCTGGGCAAGTCACTTAACCCCCTAGCCTATCCCTTACCACTCTTCTGCCTTGGAGTCAATACACAGTATTGACTCCAAGATGGAAGGTAAGAGTTAAAAAAATTGCTTTAAATCACTACTGATTAGAGATAAGCAAACCAAAACAACTATGAGAAATCATCTCACACCCATTAGACTAGCTAAAAGAGCAAAGTGATAAATGTTGGAGGGAATATGGAAAAAAAAGGGACACTAATGAGCTGTGATCTGATACAACCATTATAGAGAACAATTTGGAATTTCACCTAAAGGATTATAGAATTGTGAATACCCTTAGTCCCAACAATATTATTGCTTTTTCCCTTTCCCAAGAAGATCAGGAAAAGAAGAAAAGAACCAATATGTTCCAAAATATTTATAGAAGCTGTAATTATAGTAGTGGAATTTATCCTTTGCCTTGAGGGAAATAAATTGTATCTTCACCAACTATTAAAAATATTTTGAAGGAATTATAGTTTCATTGATATAGTCTAATGATGACTATTGTAACCCTCCCCCATTGCTTTCTTATCCCACTTAATTCACTTAATTCTTGCAGTTATTCTATTAACATTATTTCAGAGGGTTCTTCTAAAATTCTAGGGTTTTCCTCTAGATACATTGATGTTGCAGGGATACCAACCTACTATAAGACACATCTATAGGTTAACCTTTGCCATATGACTAACACAGGTATGTGTTATACATGAGTATGTATTTCACTGATGACTCCCTTTAGGATATTTCCATTGTGTAATTTTTCACCAGTAATACATTATAGCTTATTTATGTATACTATATTATTCTCCATTCCATTTCCCTAATTTTCAGCTTCAATGTTCAGAGACTCCAAGTATTCCAGGACTTGCAATTATATCTTGTCATCAAAAGGATATATTTGTTGAAAGGTAGGCTTGTGATTCAGAGAGAAAATTTGGTTCACTGAAAGTTATACATAATTTCCTAAAAGCAATTATACTTTACTATTCCCTTCCCATTTAATTCTGAGCTGAACCCATTGCCCTTAGCAGTATCTGGCCAAGATATGTGTAGTAATTTTTTCAATGAGATTCCTAACAAACACTTAACATGAATTTATATCAACAATAAACATTCTTTATCTTCTTGGTTTTTTTCCTCTGTAGATAATTAGATCACATCATGGTCTCAATAATTCCTCATAAGTTTCATTTTTTAAATGTTATTTTTTTTAACCCTTGTACTTCGGTGTATTGTCTCATAGGTGGAAGATTGGTAAGGGTGGGCAATGGGGGTCAAGTGACTTGCCCAGGGTCACACAGCTGGGAAGTGGCTGAGGCCGGGTTTGAACCTAGGACCTCCTGTCTCTAGGCCTGACTCTCACTCCACTGAGCTACTCAGCTGCCCCCTTAAATGTTATTTTCAAAACTGTTCTACTTTTCTTATTTCCTTCTGAATTTCTTTCAGTCTTCTCTGTCTATTTTTATTTATTTTGCATTAAATGCATTAGGAACGAGGAAGCAGAGTTAGGATGGTTGAGTGAAAAGAAGCATATTAACCTAGGCCTTCAAGCATGTCTCCCCAAAGAAACCTAGAACACATCATTCCAAATTCTGATTGAGAAATCCATGAAAAAGTCACAGTGAATCATTTTTTTTAGGATACCTTAGGTTGAAATTGGAGTTGGAGGGTAGAAATTGCTGGTGAATATTGTCAGGGAGTGGTTATGGAATCCATGGAAGGAAGTAGTCAGGCTAAAGTGTGCCAGAATAGGAAATATGTGAGTAGAAAGAGATGCCAGGGAATCAAGTGCCAAGGCAGAGGAGTGCTAGCATTTACAGATGCAGGAGAAAAGTGGACCTTGCCACTGATCTTCAACAGACAAAAGAGTGCTCTTGGTTACTCACAAAGGAGCAAAGTCCCTATTCTCAAGTCCAGGGCCCTGAGAAGCACTAGTACTTCTGGCTACAAAGGAGTCAAAGTTATTCCTAGATAAAGACTAGGAGAGCAGTGACCTTACCCCTCCTCTGAACACATCATCTTGGAAGAACCAAAAACTTTCAGACTTCCAGAACTAGCTAAGAAAACAATAGCACAAAAAAGCTTAACAGATGGGACAGTGCCCCACCCTCATCTAGTCCTACTTCTTGTTTAGTAGAGCTTAACATTAACATAAAATTCAAAGTAAAAAAGAAACATGGATGAATGAGCATACAACAACAACAACAACAACAACAACAACAACAACAACTAAAAGAATTTGACCATAAAGAGCTGTTATGGAGTCAGGGAAGACCAAAAAACAAACTCAGAAGACAACAACATGAAAATAGCTAGAAGCAAAATCTCAAAGAAAAATGCTAATTGAACACAAGGTCAATAAGTATTTTTAGAAGAGCTTAAGAGGTAAGGGTAGCAGAGGAAAAATTGAGAAAAGGAATGTGAGTGATACAAGAAAAGTAGGAAAAGAGAAATGCCAGTTTGTTAAAAAGGCTACAAAAATGCTGAAGAAAACACCTTAAAACAGAATTGGTTTAATGGTAAAAGGGAAATAAAAATTCACTAAATAAAAGAACTTAACAGAATAGGCCAAATGGAAATGGAGGTACAAAAATTCATTTAAGAAAATGATTCATTAAAAAGCAGAATTGGCTTCTCACAAGGTGGGGGGAAGATATAGTAAGGAAGGAAGGAGAAAATTTAGAATTCAAATTTTAAAAATGTTTATAAATAAACATGTATATATATATATAC
>NW_025390992.1:0-5974 GCF_016433145.1 Gracilinanus agilis | reverse complement strand
TTGATGATTTTTTAAAATAAAAGAGCTATTAGATTTGATGGATTTTTTCTGTGCTTTCAATTTTTGTTAATATTTTATTTTCAGAAATTTTGTTTTGATGTGTAATTGGCATGTGTGTTTAGTGGCAAACCCAATTTGTTGATCTGCTCTTTCTTTATTTTATTGATGAAATTGTTTATATGTATAGACTTTTTTGCAAGGATTGCTTTGGCTGCAATTCATGAATTTTGGAATGTTGTTTCATTGTTATCATTTTTATTTTTATTTTTATTTTTATTTTTTAAACCCTTACCTTCTGTCTTGGAGTCAATACTGTGTATTGGCTCCAAGGCAGAAGAGTGTGAGGGTAGGCAATGGGGGTCAAGTGACTTGTCCAGGGTCACATAGCTGGGAAGTATCTGAGGACAGAATTGAACCCAGGACCTCCAGACTCTAGGATTGGCTCTCAATCTACTGAGCTATCCAGCTGCCCAGCTGCCCCCTCTAGTGTCCTATCTTATCTAACTTTCCTATAATTCAAATCTTTCATTTTTTTTGTTTATGTTTTGATTAGATTTGCTAGGTCAGAGGAACTAATTGAAATCCCCCATTACTGTACTTTTACTGATGATTTCTCCCTAAAACAATACATTTAATTTTTCCTTTAAGTATTTACATGCTATGCTATTTAGTGCAGATATAGTTAGTATTGTTATTAATTGTCTATGATACCTTTCAGCTAAATTCATTTTCCTTGTTGATCTCTTTTAATGAAATCTATTTTTTTTGCTGCTGCTTTGTCCAAATTCATAATTAGCTACTCTTCCAATTTTTACTTCAATTAAAGCATATTTTAAGTCTATGTGTATCTTTCTGTTTCATAAACCACATATTGATGAATGCAGCTTTCTAATCCATTCTGCTGTCCTCTTCCATTTTGTGGGAGAGTTCACTTTACAAATTCATTTATAAAATTCTGATTGTTCATTGTGCATTTTCCTCCATCTTTTCCTTTTATACCTTTCCTTCTCTTTGTTTCCCACTCTCTCTTTATAAAGAAGAGGATGATAAGAGAAAGGAGTGAGTTATTTCCTATTGATCCAGAATAAGAGCTAGCTTCTTAGCTTGCTTTTATACACTTGTGTGCATGTTCTCTTCCTCAGGAGCTGTAAGCTCTTTGAGGGCAGAGGCTGTCTTTTGCCTCTTTTTAGGTGATCACTTAATACAGTGTCTGGCACATGATAGGCACAATATACAATGTGTATTGTGATTAATTGATTGGTTCTAAGAGAACCCAGAAATTAGCTATTGTGATTTCTTGAAAGAGTTGTGGAGGCCCTTTGTTTACTCCTGACTTTCAGGCAATCCAAGGATTCCTAAATGACCTAAAAGGTCAGTCTTTTAGCTATGAGGCTACATTGCCTTCTAATTTTTCACCCTTTTGCCTTTGACTATTTTTCATTGTCTCATGGATTCATTAGTTTCTATGAGGTGAATTGAGGTTAGTTTAGGCTTGAATTGGTTCATCCAGTTCTAGAGTCCAAGAGAGGGAAGTGCAGGGGCATTTGAAGAAGTCATGGACTGGGGTGGAGGGAATGGAGGGCATAGTGAGGGCATAGGCATGAGCATCTTCAGGACCGGGGAAAATGTGATAAAAGATAATGATCAATTAAAGCAGTTTCAGAATCCATGGTCATGGAAATGGAAGACTTGTTGTGGGTGATAGATCAAGGGCATGACCGTGTCAGTGAGCAGCTCAGAATGAATTGAGGGAGAATGGATGGTGGGAATTGAGTTGATCTGGAGAGATATGAGAGGATTTTCTCTCCCCTCAAATTAGTCATCGCATCAAGTAACAAAGCTATTCACCAAGAAAGAAATACTTCCAGCAATCACATAATCAATTTAAGACAATTTTAGAGATGTGAGGTCCTAGATTCAATTCTGATCTCAGACACTTCTAAGCTGTGTGACCCTGGGAAAGTCACTTGTCCCCCATTGCTTAGCCTTTACCAAACTCTTCTGCCCTGAAACCAATACACAAGATTGATTTTAAGGCAGAAGGTAAGGGTTTAAAAAAATAAGGCCATCGTAGGTACAATCAAAGAAGCAAAAGAGTCTAGACAGCTATGGGACCAGAGCAACAGTCACTCAAAGTCAGTAGCAGCTTCAAAATGGAGACCCCCTGACAGTGAAGAAGAGAACCTCAACTATGGGCTTAAAAGAGAGAGACAGAGAGAGAGAGTGAGAAATAGAGACAGAGACAGACAGAAAGACAGAGAGATGAGAGAGACAAAGATAGAGAGACAGAGATAGAAACAGAGAGAGGGGGAGAAGGGGAGAGGAGGAAAGAGAGAGAGAGAGAGAGAGACAGAGAGAGAGAGAGACAGAGAGACAGAGAGACAGAGAGACAGAGAGACAGAGAGAGACAGAGAGAGACAGAGAGAGAGACAGAGAGAGAGTGAGAAATAGAGACAGAGACAGACAGAAAGACAGAGAGATGAGAGAGACAAAGATAGAGAGACAGAGACAGAAACAGAGAGAGGGGGAGAAGGGGAGAGGAGGAAAGAGAGAGAGAGAGAGAGAGACAGAGAGAGAGAGAGAGAGAGAGAGAGAGAGAGAGCAAGCAATCTAAGTGNAGAGAGAGGGAGAGAGGGAGAGAGAGAGAGAGAGAGAGAGAGAGAGAGAGAGAGAGAGAGAGCTAGCCTTGGGAAAGTCTCCTTGTGAAAAGAAGGAATTTCCTAGCCTAGCAGTACCAGAGGTCTGAGTTGTCTCAGCCATTTTTGTTCCTGAGATCTTCACTTTCAAGTGAGGTTCTAAGGTGGTGGAGGTAGCCCAGAGGAAGTACTCTATAAATATCTTTGTGAATCAGTCCAAATGGGGACTTGATCAACTTCGTGATATCTGTGTTTTACAGGTCAGTCTTTAGCTTGAAACTATGTTTTCTCCTGCTGTTTTTTTCTTCATAATTTTAATTTTCCACATTTTTCATTGTCTCATGGAGTCATGAACTTTTATTTGGTTAATGCTAGTTCATGACCCCTTTGGGGGTTTTCTTGGTAAGTAACTTGCCATTTCCTTTTCCTGCTGATTTTATAGATGAGGAAACTGAGGCAGACAGGTTTTAATGACTTGCCCAGAGTCACATAGCTAGTAAACTAAGTGGAATGACTTCTCTAAGCAATTCCTTCCTAAGGACCAGTCTGCATCAGGTAAATTATAGCCTAACTGCACTCAAAGACTGCACCTGGATGCATTATCCAATCATAACTTCTCTTACACAGATGTTATATTCCATTTGGTTAAAAAAATAGACTTTGTATTTAGGTTTTACATTCCACCAGACTATGAGCCCCCTGAGAGCAGGACCTGGGTTTTAGTCCTTTTCTGCCTTCATCAGCCAAGTACCAAGTACTAAACGTAGGTAGATGAAATGAGTGACAGATACAGTTCTGTACAAATTATGGAGACACATAGAAACCCATCATTCTAGGCACAAACACCCAGTCATCCCCACTCACTGTCCCGTCATCAAGAGAGAGTCAGGGCATTATGAACTGATCCAACCATTCTGGAGGGCAATTTGGAACTATGCCCAAAGGGCTATAAAACTGTGCATACCCTTTGATACTGCATCAAATCCCAAAGAGATCATAAAAAGGGGGAAGGGACCTGCTTGTCTGAAAATATTTTGACCTCTCTTTATGGCAGAGAATTAGAAATTGAGGGGATGCCCTTCAGTTGGGAATGGCTGAACAAATTTTGGTCTATGCTGGTGATGGAATACTATTGTACTCTAAGTAATGATAAGCATGTGGCTCAGTGGATGGAGAGCCAAGCCTAGGAAAGGGAGGTCCTGGTTCAAATGTGACCCCAGATACTTCCCAGCTGTGTGACTCTGGGCAAGTCACTTGACCCCCATTGCCTAGCCCTTACTGCTCTTCTGCCTTGGAACCAATATATAGTATTGATTCTAAGGGAGAAAGTAAGGGTTTAAAAAAAATGATAAGCAGTGAACGCATGGGTTGGGGTGGATGTAGACTCGAAACCACCACACCAATGTAACTATCAACAATTTGGAAATAGGTTTTGATCAACGACACATGATAAAACCAGTGGAAATGTGCGTCGGTTATTGGGGGGGGAGCGGGGGGTGAAGGGGAAAAGTAGGAGCATGAATCATGTAACTATGTTAAAAACGAATATTAATAAATGTTTAAAAAAATTAAGGGGCAGCTGGGTAGCTCAGTGGATTGAGAACCAGGCCTAGAGACGGGAGGTCCTAGGTTCAAATCTGGCCTCAGACACTTCCCAGCTGTGTGACCCTGGGCAAGTCACTTGACCCTCATTGCCTACCCTTACCACTCTTCCACCAAGGAACTAATACACAGAAGTTAAGGGTTTAAAAATTAAAAAAAAATTAAACAACAACAAAAAAATGATAAGCAGGATTGATTTCAGAAAAAGCTGGGAAGAACTACCTGAACAGAGGCAGAGTGCAATAAGCAGAACCTGGAGAACATTGAAATAGCAATATTATACGATGACCAACAGTGATAGATTTGGCTATTCTCAGCAATACAACAATTGGGGACAATCCAGAAGGACTTATGACAAGCAATGGAATCCCCCCCTCCAAAGAAAGAACTGTTACAGTCTGATGCAGATCAAAGTATACTACCTTTCACATTAGTTTATTTATGGTTTTTTGGGGGGGGTTATGAATATTCCCTTATGACAGTGACCAAAATGGAAATATGTTTTGCATGATAATACTTGTATAACTCAGATCAAATTGCTTACCATCTCCTGGAGGGGAGAGGGAAGGGAGAGTCAGAGACAATTTGGATCTTATAATTTTGGAAAAGATATGATGAAAATTGTTATTACACATTAATTGGGAAAATAAAATATCTTTGAATAAATCTTTGGAAAGAAAAAAAAATAAAAAGAGACGAGCCATGAGGAAGATTGCCAGGGAGGATGAGAAACTTTATTTTTGGGTTAAGCCTTAACACATTACACCGGGGAGAAAGAAACCTCTATTTTGAGGACAAAAAAATCTCGAGCCCTAATTGCATTGTTGGTTTCATGCAAAACATGAGATCTCATATAGTTGCATGTCTCCTTCTACTCCAAGCAGCTGGACCATCTCCAGAGGCAACCGATGTTCAAAATGAAAGGCAGGTTTGCCATCCACCATCACCTGGTGGAAGAAGGGACCAGTGAGGGGCTGCAGTCCTTGAAAGCCTTTCTTTGGTCCCTGATGCAGCCCCTTCCCAATTTCTCCCCTCAGCTTCCTGAACACCCTCTTCCCAATTACTCGTCCCCAATCCCCTGGCTGTGCTCACCTGGTACTTGTCGGGCATCATCACAAATTGGAGTTCAAAAGGTTGGCCCTTAGAAAAGGGCATAAATTTCACCTGTTCCTCCTCTTTCCAATACCCTCCCTCATAGCTGTTCATTATTACATATTGGTCCGGGAAGACACAGAATCGGAAGGCAATGTTGGAGTCTTCGGTGATACCACAGCAAAAGTCCACCTGGAAGCTGGGGAATGGGGCAGAGAGATGGGTGCGAGAGAAGTGCCCGAGCCACTAAGGGCATAAGGAAGGGGCTGAGGCTCTTTGTATGACCTTTGGGTATCACCTAGGTACCAAGCTCATGATCCTGGCTGCCTGGCAGTATGGAAGGGGGCAGAGGACAGACACGCCATCAGTCAGGCTAGGCTCCCTTTGTGCTGCTGATATTTAGGACGACTCACTCACGAGAGAAAAGAGACTGGGAGACCCTCCTGGGCAAAGAGCTGGCTTTGCTGTGAGCCAGAGATCTGCAGGCTTCCTCTGAAACCTGAGACCCCCAATTGCAAGTTTCATATCTGTCCCCAATATTTCTTTCCAAGAAGTCCTCAAAATCCTGGCCTCTGAGGGCTCCTGCCCTTCATGACCTTCTCTGTAGCCTCTTACCTGAGGCTATATTATATATTATAAAATTA
>NW_025390991.1:7587-9831 GCF_016433145.1 Gracilinanus agilis | reverse complement strand
TCATTAAAAACTATTTTGCCCAATTATATGGCAATAAATATAACAATTTAGGAGATATGGATGAATATTTACAAAAATATAAACTGCCTAGACTAACAGCAGAAGAAATAGAATACCTAAATAATCCCATATCAGAAAAAGAAATTGAACAAGCCATCAAAGAACTCCCTAAGAAAAAATCGCCAGGGCCTGATGGATTCACAAGTGAATTCTATCAGACATTCAAAGAGCAACTAATCCCAATACTATACAAATTATTTGATATGATAAGCAAAGAAGGAGTCCTACCAAATTCCTTTTATGACACAAATATGGTACTGATTCCAAAGCCAGGGAGATCAAAAACAGAGAAAGAAAACTACAGACCAATCTCCCTAATGAACATAGATGCAAAAATCTTAAATAGAATACTAGCAAAGAGACTCCAGCAAGTAATTAAGAAGATCATCCACCCTGATCAGGTGGGATTTATACCAGGAATGCAAGGTTGGTTCAACATTAGGAAAACCATCCACATAATTGACCATATCAACAGTCTAACAAACAAAAATCACATGATTATCTCAATAGATGCTGAAAAAGCCTTTGACAAAATACAGCATCCATTCCTATTGAAAACACTGAAAAGTATAGGAATAGAAGGACCTTTCCTAAAAATAATAAACAGTATATACCTAAAACCATCAACAAATATCATATGCAATGGGGATAAATTAGAAGCCTTCCTAATAAGATCAGGAGTAAAACAAGGATGCCCATTATCATCTCTATTATTCAACATAGTACTAGAAACACTAGCAGTTGCAATTAGAGAAGAAAAAGAAATTCAAGGTATAAAAATAGGCAAGGAGGAGACTAAGTTATCACTCTTTGCAGATGATATGATGGTATACTTAAAAAATCCTAGAGAATCAACTAAGAAGCTTGTAGAAATAATCAACCACTTAAGCAAAGTGGCAGGATACAAAGTAAATGCACATAAATCATCAGCATTTCTATACATTTCCAACACAATAGAGCAGCAAGAGGTAGAAAGAGAAACACCATTTAAAATCACCCTAGACAATATAAAATACTTGGGAATCTATCTACCAAAACAAACACAGCAATTATATGAAAACAACTACAAAACACTTTCCAAAGAAATAAAACTGCTTCTAAACAATTGGAAAGCATTGATTGCTCATGGGTAGGTCTAGCTAACATAATAAAAATGACAATTCTACCCAAATTAATTTACCTATTTAGCACCATACCTATCAAGCTACCAAAAAGCTTCTTTACTCAATTAGAAAAAACTATAACAAATTTCATTTGGAATAACAAAAGTTCAAGAATATCAAGGGAAATAATGAAAAAAAATGTGAAGGAAGGGGGCCTAGCAGTACCAGATATTAAACTATACTATAAAGCAGCAGTCATCAAAACAATGTGGTACTGGCTAAGAGACAGAGAGGAGGATCAATGGAATAGACTTGGGGTAAATGACATCAGCAAGAAAGTGTATGATAAACCCAAAGAGCCCAACTTTTGGGACATGAATCCACTATTTGACAAAAACTGCTGGGAAATTTGGAAAACAATATGGGAGAGATTAAGTTTAGATCAACATCTCACACCCTACACCAAGATAAGTTCAGAATGGGTGAACGACTTGAATATAAAGAGGGAACCTATAAATAAGTTAAGTGAACACAGAATAGTATACTTGTCAGATCTCTGGGAACGGAAAGACTTTAAAACCAAGCAAGAGTTAGAGAAAATTACAAAATGGAAATTAAATGGTTTTGATTATATTAAACTAAAAAGCTTTTGTACAAACAAAAACAATGTAGTCAAAATCAGGAGGGAAACAACAAATTGGGGTCTAATTACTCAAATATACAAGGAGTTAAAGCAATTGTATAAAACATCAAGCCATTCCCCAATTGATAAATGGGCAAGAGACATGAATAGGCAATTTTCAGGTAAATAAATCAAAAGTATCAATAAGTACATGAGAAAGTGTTCCAAATCTCTAATAATTAGAGAAATGCAAATCAAAACAACTCTGAGGTATCACCTCACACCTAGCAGATTGGCTAAAATGAAAGAAGGGGAGAGTAATGAATATTGGAGGGGATGTGGCAAAATTGGGACATTAATGCATTGCTGGTGGAGTTGTGAACTGATCCAGCCATTCTGGCTGGCAATTTGGAATCATGCTCAAAGGGCTATAAAAGAATGCCTGCCCTTTGATCCAGC
>NW_025390991.1:0-7490 GCF_016433145.1 Gracilinanus agilis | reverse complement strand
TGGAATCATGCTCAAAGGGCTATAAAAGAATGCCTGCCCTTTGATCCAGCCATACCATTGCTGGGTTTGTACCCCAAAGAGATCATAGATAAACAGACTTGTACGAAAATATTTATAGCTGCACTTTTTGTGGTGGCAACAAACTGGAAAAGGAGGGAATGTCCTTCAATTGGGGAATGGCTGAACAAACTGTGGTATATGCGGTTGATGGAATACTATTGTGCTAAAGGGAATAACAAACTGGAGGAGTTCCAGGCGAACTGGAGAGACCTCCGGGAACTGATGCAGAGCGAAAGGAGCAGAACCAGAAGAACATTGTACACAGAGACTGATATACTGTGGTAAAATCAAATGTAATGGACCTCTGTACCAGCAGCAATACAATGACCCAGGACAATTCTGAGGGATTTATGGTAAAGATGCTACCCACATTCAGAGGAAGGACTGCAGGAGAGGAAACATATAAGAAAAACAACTGCTTGAACGCATGGGTCGGGGTGGACATGATTGGGGATGTGGACTCGAAATTACCACACCAATGCAACCACCAACAATTTGCAAATAGGTCTTGATCAAGGACACATGACAAAACCAGTGGAAATGTGCGTCGGCCATGGGAGGGGGTGGTCTGCGGGGGGTGAAGGGGAAAGTAGGAGCATGAATCATGTAACCATGTTAAAAATGATTATTAATAAATGTTAAAAAAGAGATAAGAAAGGAAATTACATTTCAAAATTTTTTTAGTAATTTACATTGCAATTTAGCAATCTACATTGCTAAAAGGTACTATAAATGATGAAGTAATAGCAATACTAAACATGCATGCACCCAGTGGTATAGCCTCTAATTTTTTAAAGGAGTAATTAAATGAACATCTGGAAGAAATAGACAGTAAATTATACAAATGGGGAACCTCAACTTCCTCCTTACAGATATAGATAAATCAAACCAAAAAATAAACAAGAAAAAGTAAAGGAAGAGAATGAAATCTTGGAAAATTTAGTACTAATAGACCTTTAGAGAGAATTGAATGGCAAAAGAAAGAAATATACCTTCTTTTTTAGCAGTACTTGGCTCCTACACAAAAACTGAAAATGTATTAAGACATAAAACCTTCACAACTAAATTCAGAAAAGCAGAAATTATAAATACAAGCTTTTGGATCATAATGCAATATAGATGATAATCAATTAAGTTCCTGTAAAGATAAATTAACTGGAGATGAAATTAACTGGAGACAAAATAATCTAATGCAAAAAAAAGGGTTGATCAAAGAACAAATCATACAATCAATGATTTTGTTAATAAGAAAGACAATAAGGAGAAAACATACAAAAATTTATGATATATAGCTAATGCAGTACCTAGCAGAAAGACCTATACTGCAATGCTTACATCAATAAAATAGAGAAAATGTAGATAAATTAATTGGACACATGAATAAAAAAAGTAGAAACATAAATTTAAAATCCTCATTTAAAGACTAAATTGGAAACCCTAATTAAAGCAGAAATTAATAAAATTGAAAGTAAGAGAATTATTGAACTAATACAGTGATGGGTAAGCTTTTGAACTTGGTGTGCAAAATTCACCAAAAAAACCTAGTATAACTTCAGTGGTGTGTCACTTTGAGAAAAAAACAACATAATTTCATGATATTTATAATTTAAATAAAAATGTATAATTGTAATATATAACTGTATTTAATAAACCAAAATAGGTAAATTAATATAGGTTAAATTGTCATCAATAGCATACAGAGTGTCTACACTACCCTACAGCAAATGTTTTATCCTTGGCATGCAGCCCCATACTTTTCTGTAGGCAGCTGCATGTGGCCTTGTGTCATTGAAAATGGTTACGTGTGTCAGTGCTGGCATGTATGTCATAGCTTTGCTATCACTGGAATAATAAATAAGACAAGGAGTTGGTTTGATGGAAAACAAATGAAATAGGCAGTGTTGGTTAATTTGATTTAAGAAAAAATGAAAAAAGGCCCAATTGACAAATGGTCAAGGGATATGAATAGGCAATTTTCAGATGAAGAAATCAAAACTATCAATAATCATATGAAAAAATGTCCTAAATACCTCCTGATTAAAGAAATGCGAATCAAACAACTCTGAGGTACCACCACACACCTAGTAGATTAGCCAATGTGACAGTAAAGGAAAATAACAAATGTTGGAGTGGATGTGGTGAAATTTGGACACTAATACATTGTTGTTGGACTTGTGAATTGATCCAACCACACTGGAAGACAATTTGCAACTATACCCAAAGGGCTTTAAAATAATGCATGCCATACTACTACTATGTTTTTACCATGAAGACACAAAAATATGAGCACTGACATGTCTACAAATATATTTAAAGCTGTGATTTTTGTAGTGGCAAAAAGTTAGAAAATATGGAGTTGTCTCTTTATTGTAAAATGACTGAAAAAATTGTAGTATATAATGGTGATGTAATAGTATTGTGCTAGAAGGAATGATGAAATTCTTGATTACTATAAGAACTGGAAAGACCTACATGAACTATTGTAGAATGAAAATAAGCAGAATCAGGAGAATATTATACATAGTAACTGAAATATTATGGACAGTCAAATGAATAATTCTAAAAGACTTATGAGAAAGAATCCACAGCTAGAGAAATAACCGATGGAGTAGAAAAAGAGAAGAAAATGACTTATCACTTGTTTATATGGATATATGATTTGGTATTTCAGTTTTAAAATATTATATTATGAAAAAATGAATAATATGGAAATGGGTTTTGAGTGATTATACATGTATAATCCAGTAGATTTATTTGTCAGTTCCAGAACAGGGAAGGGAGAAGGAAAGGGAGACAACATGAATTGTGTAACCATGGAAAAAATTAAAAAGAAAAAAGAAAGAAGAAAATCAAATAATCAATATCAAAAAAGAAGAGGGTGAACTCACCACCACTGGTGAAGAGGAAATCAAAGCAAACTTTAGGAGCAATTTGGCCTAATTATATTCCAACACATCTAACACTCTAAGTTAAATGGAAAAATATTTATAAAAATATAAATTGCCAAGATTAGCAAAAGAGAAATAGTATCCTTATATATGCCATATTATAAAAATAAATTGAACTAGACATCAATGAGCTCCCTAAGAAAATATCCCCAGAGCCCATTAGATTCACAAAAGAACTATATAAAATATTTAAAGAACTATTAATCCCAATATTACATAAGCTACTTTGGAAAACAGGCAGAGAATGAATCCTACTAAACTATTTTCATGAAATGAATATGTTACTGTTACCTAAACAAAGAACAAAAAAAAAAGAGAAATAAAATTATAGATCAATTTCATTAATGAATATAGATGAAAAAATTTTAAATAAGATACTAGCAAAGAGAATACAGCAATTTATCACAAGGATCATTCACTATGACCAGGTGGGATTTACACCAAGAATGTAGGGCTGGCCTATTATTAGGAAAACTATCAGCATGGTTGAACATATCAATAACCAAAATAAAAGCAATCACATGATTATCTCAATAGATGAAAAAAAACGCCTTCAACAAAAGACAATACCCATTCCTATTAAAAACACAATAAAGCATAGGAATATATGGGTCATTCCTTAAAATGAAAAATAGTATATACATAAAACTTTCAGCAAGTACCATCTGCAATGGGGATAAGTTAGAAACCTTCACAATAATATTAGGAGTGAAACAAGAATGCCCATTATCACTACTATTTTTAATATTGTATTAGAAATGCTAGCTTTAGCAATAAGGAAAGAAAAAGAAATTCAAGGAATTAAAATAGACAATGAAGAAACTAAACTATTATTCTTCATAGATGATATGATTATATATTTAGAGAAATGTAAAGAATCAACTAAATAACAAGTTGAAATAATTAATGCCTTTAGAAAAGATGCAGGATATAAAATAAAACCATATAAGTCATTAGCATTTCTATATATTATCAACAAAGCCTGACAGCAAGAGCTAGAAAGAAAAATTAACTTAAAATCACTCTAAACAGTATAAAATACTTAGGAATCTACTTGCCAAAGCAAACACAAGAATTATATGAATATTATTATAAAACACTTTCCACAAAAATTATATCTGATCTAAACAATTGGAAAAAAACATTAATTGCTCCTGGGTCAGCCAAGCTAATATAATAAAAATGACAATTCTTCCTAAATTAATTAATTTATTCAGTGCCATACCAATCAAACTACCAAATAACTATTTTATATAACTAGAAAGAAATTCATCTGGAAGAACAAAACAAAGGACCCAATGAAAAAAATGTGAAGGAAGGAGGCTTAGCAGTACCAGATCTCAAATTGTACTATAAAGCAGCAATCATCAAAACAATCTTGTACTGGCTAAGGAATAGATTGGTAGAGCAAAGAGTAGATGAGATATACAATATACAAGGGTAAATGACCATAGCAACCTAACATTTGAGAAACCCAAAGATCCTTTTGTTGTTTTTTTATATGAATTCACTTTTTGACAAAAACTTCTATGAAAAGAAGTTAGGTATAGATCAACATCAATTAAATTAGGGGAACACAGAATAGTTTACCTGGCAGATATTTGGAGAAGGGAAAGATTTATGACCAAATAAGAAATAGAGAGCATTATAAGATGTAAAATGAATAATTTTGAGTATAACAAATTAAAAAGCTTTTATACAAACAAAACTAATCTAATCAATATTAGAAGGGAAACAAACTGGGAATTTCTTTTTTAGAATAAACATGTCTGATAAAGATCAAATTTTCATATTTATAAAGAACTAAGTCATATTTATAAGAATACATGCCATTCTCCAAGTGATGATTAAAGGATAAGAGCAAGCAATTTTTCAATAAAAAAAATCAGAGCCATCAATAGTCATATGAAAAAATGTTCTAAATCACTTTTTTTTAGTGAAATGCAAATTAAAGTAACTGAGGTATCACCTCCAACTATCAGACTGGCCAATATGGCAGTAAGGAAAGTCATAAATGTTGAATGGGATGAAGTAAAATTAGGACACTAAGGCATTGTGGGTGGAGTTGTGAACTTATCCAACCATTCTGGAGGGCAATTTGAACTATATCTAAAGGGCTATAAAACTGTAGATTCCCTTTGATCTGGTAATGCCACTACTGTGTCTGTATCTAAAAGAAATAATAAAACAGGGAAAGAACATCTTTGTACAAAAATGTTTTTAGCTGCTCTTTCTGTGGTGGCAAAGAATTGGAAATTGAAGGGATGTCCATCAACTGGGGAATAGTCAAAGAAATGTGGTTGGCAATGAAATACTGTTTTATAAGAAATGATAAGCAAGATAATTTCAGAAAAAGCTGGAAAGATCTGCGGGAACTGATTCAGAGCGAAATAAGCAGAACTAGGAGAACATTATAGACAATAATGACAATATTGGATGATGATTATCTGTAAAAACTTGGTTACACTTAGCAATGCAATGATCTCGGACAATCCTGAAAGATTTATGATGGAGAATACCATCCACCTCCAGAGAAAGAACGGTTGGAGTTATCTTTGATATTTGTACTTTTAGTTTTATTTTGGGGTTTTCTTATGTATGACTTTGTTCTTAGCATAATGCCCAATATGAAAGTGTGTTTTAAGTGACAACAGATAAATGAAAACTAATTTATACCCTACAGATATGAAATTTTATAATTTCCCTTCTTTTATGTTATTCTTTTTACACATAAACACTCTCTTGGGAATGTAGAAGGTGGAGCCTTTAGTTATTGTAGAATGAAAGACCTCTAATATCAAGTGACCTATTATTGTTGTTATTTAGTCATTTAAATCATGTCCAACTCTTCTTGACTCGATTTGGAGTTTGTTGGCATAGATACTGGAGAGTTTTACCATTTCCTTCTCTAGCTTATTTGACATATAAGGAACTAAAGCAAACAGGACTAAGTGATTTTTCCAGGATAACACATCTAGAAAGTGTCTGAGTTTGGATTTGAACTCTGGAAAATTAAACTTCCTAACTCCAGGTCCAGTACTCTATCCACTGTACCACTTGTTTTCCAAACCTTTCACAATACTTTGCTAATAAAAAAGATATTAAGAATACTTGTTCATTGATTGACTGAAGATTGAATCTTTTCATCTTTTTTGACTTAGTATGACAACTGCAAACTCTAGTAAATTATTTTATCCTGCCTCTTTGCTCTTTCTAGTCCTATAAGACCAATGAAAGTATTCCTTATAAATTAATTATGAATGTATTAATATAACAATAATAGATATAATTTCTATTTCGCATTACATTTTGCCAAGTGTGATCTCATTTGTTCCTTAAATCAAACCTGTAAATTAGGTGCTAATATTATCCTCATTTTGCATATGAGCAACTTGAAGCTGGTGTTGTTAAGTGATTTATTCAGGATCCTACATTTCATAAGTGTCTGGGAGCATTCTGAATCAGATCTGCCTGATTATAATGATTACTATTAATAAAAATATTACCATTATGACATATGATGTGACTTAGCAATATGAGAAGGAAAATGGTATATGAGAAGCAATATGTCCTCAAATTTAGGAAGATTTGGATACTGGACCTCCTTTGGACACGTAGTGGCTTTTTCACTCTAGGAAATTCACTTAACCTCCCAATGCCCACCTGCTTAGAAAATTATCTATTATAAGTAACAAAGCAGATGAGGTTCTATCTTGGTATAGACAATTTCTACAGTCAGAGTGTCCTGATCTACTATAATTACAGGTTCACTCCACCCCATCTCCATTCAAATTTTTTTTAAAAGGAATTAATTTTATAATTTTTATTGAATTGGAAATTAGTTTGCCAGCTTAAGGGCTGACCAATAATGATTAATTTGGGGGAGAGATGAGGGTTTCTCCCTACATAATTATAATTAAAAGCATTAATATAATAATAAATTATATCTTCTTGATACTTCTTACCTAGAATTTTTTCCCTTTCTTATGGATTTTTTACTTAGATCCTACTCAGGTACAAATATAGATACTGACTATTTGGGAATAAGTCTCCAATCCCACTGTGAAATTCTTTATAATGGCATCCTGCCTTCCCTAGTAAATTGAATCACACTGAGATGACTATAAAGAACAGCACTTTTGTCAATTAGATGAATGTAATCTTTAAAGAGAAGCTCAGTTTGATATCCATTAAATTCACCTTAAATTAAAACTGAGAACAGTACATTTTTTTCTTGAGAAGAATTCATTCAACTATATTTTGTACTACACACATATATAGATTAATTTTATTTAAATGACACATATTGATAATCCTAGTAAAATAACTTAAAAAATCTACTGACATCCTTTAATTATCTCAACAGACTAACTCCAAACTAATCTGCTCCTTTCTTAGGTAATATCTTCAGGTTCACTTGTTATACCTGCATTTGTGGGAGCTCTCTCTCTCTCTCTCTCTCTCTCTCTCTCTCTCTCTCTC
>NW_025390990.1:0-7078 GCF_016433145.1 Gracilinanus agilis | reverse complement strand
AAGGAAGGAAGGAAGGAAGGAAGGAAGGAAGGAAGGAAGGAAGGAAGGAAGGAAGGAAGGAAAGAAGGAAGGAAGGAAAGGTGAAATAAAGTATTTTTGGTTTACATTAATATTATCTTAATTACATTTAATTAAGTTAAAACTATTTTTTCTTTGGAAGCAGATAGCATTTTTCATTATGAGTCTTCAGTATTGTCTTTGTTCCCTATATTGCTAAAAATGGCTAGGTCATTCCCACTTGTTAATCAAACAATATTCCTGTTACTGTACACAATGCTCTTCTGGTTCTGTTCATTTCACCTTGAATCACCTCATGTATGGCTTTTCACATTTTTCTGAAATCATTTTGCTTGTCATTTTTTATAGCACAATAATATTCCATTAAAATCATATATCACAATTTGTTCAGCCATTTTGCAATTGATGGATATCCTCTTAATTTTCAATTCTTTACTTGTAAAAAAAGAACTACTATGCATATTTTTGTTAAAATAGGTCCTTTTTCCTTTTTATTTTTCTATATTTGGGATATAGACGTAGTAATGTTATTGCTGGATAAAAGTTTATGCATAATTTCAGAGCTCTCTGGGCAAAGTTCCAGATTTCTCTCCAAAATGGTTGGATCAGATAAAAAAAACCTCCAGTAGAGGAAAAGAGCATGAAATATGTAACTAGAGGAAAATATTCAAAATAAAAATTTAAAAAAAAAACCCTCCAGTGCATCAGTGCTCCAATTTTCCCACATCCTCTCTAATACTTATCATTTTCCTTTCCTCCTATATATTGTCTTATCTGATAGGTATGAAGTGGTACCTCAGAGTTGTTTTAATTTGCATTTATCTAATCAAGTGTTTGGATAGGAGATTCAAACAATTTTTAGGAGAGCTAAATGATCAAAAATAAGTTTATTAACCACTTTTACATACTATGGAAAGATATGTTTGACTCTTCTGACAAGTCTCTCCTCCTGAATTCTACCAATGCAATTATTTTTGAAGTGGGCCCCAGTCCTGGGCATCAATTTAGGTTTCTCTGTTCTTAGAAGACATTAATGTATATGTATACATATGGAAGCATTCCCAAAGATTTCTTGTCATCTCATCACACTGATAGGGGGTGCTCATCATATTGATCAAAGATTGTTCTTGCATTTCTGTTCAACACGTTTTCTCTGCTACCCTACTCTTTTTACCCTCCAAAAAAGAATGGACAAATTGTTTCCTATTCTATTAAATCCAAATAAGAGATAGGGAGGATTCAAGATCAGGACTATACCTCCAAGTTAATTTTAGAAGCTAATGAATGAAAGAAGGTAAGTGACAGAGAGTTACATTTATAACAGCATTTGACATGATTTACTCATGCCTATTTTGTGCGTATAAGTAACATATTTTAAATAGCTAATATACTCTTAGAGTTTTAAGCGACCTCAAAAGCCATATATTCCAGCCTGAATAAGAACATGAGTTACCTCCATAGTGTCCAGAAGTGATTATCTAGTTTCTGCTTTAACACCTCCAGTGAATCCACTAATTCAGGAAAGTTTTTACTTTTTTTCAGTTCTATTATTATTTTTTCTTTACATAAAGACCTAATACTACTCTGAAACTTCTATTTACTATTTTTTTTAACCCTTGTACTTCAGTGTATTGTCTCTTTGGTGGAAGATTGGTAAGGGTGGGCAATGGGGGTCAAGTGACTTGCCCAGGGTCACACAGCTGGGAAGTGGCTGAGGCTGGGTTTGAACCTAGGACCTCCTGTCTCTAGGCCTGACTCTCACTCCACTGAGCCACCCAGCTGCCCCCTTCTATTTACTATTAACCCTGTTCAACATGACTAATCAAAATAGGTCTAATTTCATATTAACAAGGAAATCTAATCTACAACTGTTCAAATATAGCCTATATTCCTCCCCCAAGCTCTCTCCCCCCACTTCAGTGTTTTCTTCATAAGAATGAATATTCCCATTTTCTACAATGTATCCTGGTATAATATCAATTCCATTTTTCTCACCATCATGCTTGACATTACCAGATACTCCTGATGCTAAAGAAGTTTTTAAAGATAAGCAAAATCCTATTGAGATAAAAAGCCACTAACCATAAATATTGAGCAATTAATTCTTGGAGGAAAACAATTAAATGACTATTAGGTATTTATTAAATTTCTTTAAGACATGTAGAAAAATATATCAAATGAAATAAACTATTATTCTTGTTACTATTATTATCATAAGGTTTAAATTTCTTCTATCAACTCCAGAAATCTTAATGTCATAAAGAATCATCTACAAAATCATTTTGGGGATATCTTGCTTATGAAATTTTTGATAATTAAATATATATAACCAGAGTGATTGGACATATTTTGTTTTTCAGTATTAAAAAAATAAAAAGAGTTTTTTAATTAACTATTTTAAGATCCACTGAGCCCATAGGGCAGCTGGGTGGCTCAGTGGATTGAGAGCCAGGCCTAGAGACTGGAGGTCCTAGGTTCAAGTCCGGCCTCGGACACTTCCAGCTGTGTGACCTTGGGCAAGTCACTTGACCCTATCGCCCACCCTTACCACTCCTGGGCTAAGGACAGTCCCTAGCCTGGATGAAAAAGGAGGAGGGTTGGGCGTGGGGCTAGCAACCCCACCCTGTAAAAACTACATCTGCTAAAGAAACTGCAACCTAAAGTAGGGGAAGCTGGGCTAGCTCAGTGGATTGAGAGCCAGGCCTAGAGACGAAAGGTCCTAGGTTCAAATCCGGGCTCAGACACTTCCCAGCTTGGTGACCCTGAGCAACCCATTGCCTACTGGTTGTGGCCCTATGCTCCTAGAATAGAGTCCCAGGATAAAAAAAAAAAAAAAAAAAAAAAAAATTAAGATCCCAACTAGACATTTAGACCTGCTTTACAAAACATAATTTTATTACCTGAAATGAGCAACCAAATCTTTTTTAGTTTTCTATTACTTGAGGAGGGA
Source organism: Gracilinanus agilis (assembly GCF_016433145.1). Lineage (NCBI taxonomy): Eukaryota > Metazoa > Chordata > Mammalia > Didelphimorphia > Didelphidae > Gracilinanus > Gracilinanus agilis. Next base: position 4,110 of record NW_025390990.1, on the reverse strand, counting down.
TTTTATGAATAATATGAAATACAGCAATCATTTTTTTTATTTTTAACAATATTCTTTATTTATACAAACCATTAAATTTCCCTCCCCAAATGAAGTGAGTGAAATGATATTCTTCCCTCATTTATCAAAAATCTTGTCCCTATAAGCCATTAAAGAGTAAATGGCAACAGACTACATTTGTTCACCTGTCATACTTCAGTTGAGAATAGGATTACTATCACAATTTTATAGACCAAAAAAAAAAAAAAAAGGAAGGCCCACTAGGGGGAGAAGTTGGCAAGAATCTTTAGTCCCAATTCTCAAAGTAGCTCTTTATAGAGAAGGACAGACTGTGGTTGCTGTGGGATCATTTCTCTAGCTAAACACAAATTTTTTTGCCATGGGGATAAACATTTTCTAGGAGCTCCCAAACTTCAGAAATTACCACTTAACTTGAAGTACCTGGGAGTGAATGGAAAGAGAGGCTAACAAAAGATGAAAGACCCCACAGAAGTCACTTTAGAAGGGTAGTTTTCTAGAATCATATTCCTAAACATTATTTGATTTCATTAAAAGTTATTCCATCAAGCTGATATTAAAAGATGAAACTCAGAACTATACCTGGAAGAAAACTTTACATTTCTTAAATTAAGCCAGATGGAAGGTCACATGTTAGCAAAGCAAAGAATAGTTTGGAGAGAATGACTGTAGTGTCTGGAAGAAATGGATTTTGGAGCTGGTCATTTATTAAATAAAAAAGCCAAGAACTAAAAGGATGAACCTATGAGGTTCACTTCAAAACAGAAGTAAAGGGATTATGTATACTAGAAACATGTTTCCAAACTTTTGTTCAGTAGGCAAGGGAAGAGACTTTTAACGTGAAATGCCTACTTTAAAGCCAACCCAACCTTCCACTAATGTAGTGTAGTATAAAATTCAAAACAGATACAAAATGCTAAGTACAGTGTGGCAAAAAAAGGACTGAGTCTCAAACTCAACAAGAGACTAGGGGAAGATTGAGAATGAGAAGATACAAACCAAAGGAAGCAGAACCTTGCTGAAAGTTACTTTCAAGGAATTAAATGTCATTTTTTACCTCCAGCTTTTTAGACAGTGCACCAAATCCATAGCAGTGCAATCACTCTTTCACTGACTACTCATGTCTGCTCACATCCACTCCCACAAATTAACTGTCCCCAACCCTTCTCAACTGCCCCTCACCCAAAGTTCTCCAGGGGGGTCCCCTGGAATTCTGGGTGAGGCTATCCCTGTACCTTTGCAGGGATTCCATGCTTTGCATCTCCACACAACACAACTCCAAGTTTTCCTGATCATCTGAAATGTCATTCTCTCCAGGAAGCTCAATTGCCAACTTCTTCATCATTCTGTTCCTCCTCTTCCATCCTTTCATCATCTTCATCATTATCATCTTTCCTGCTCTTGTCTTGCTCTTCAGAATCTGTCCTTTTTGACTTTATCTTTCTTCATTTGGTCTGAAGCTTCCTTTTTAAGTTTCTGTTCACGTCTATGTGCATCTAGTGCTTCTTTCAAAGGAGAAATCAATCGCTAAAATTCCATCTCTTCCGTGGTTGATAGTATATCACCAGCATTTAGGGTCTTCCACTTTCCTTTCATTGCAAAGTTGTTTGCACAAGACGTCGAGTACCGCAGGAATATGTGGGTGTCCCAGGAGATGGCACTTTAGCCTCTTTAGAGATATTGACACAGTCGAGGAGCACCTCCTTGATGATCCTGGGGATGACGATGCTGGGAAGGTTCAGGTCCTCGGGTCTTTCTGCCATGGCTACTTCATCCCTCGTCCCCACTGGGAAAGCCGCAACAACCCCACAGCTGGTCTCCTGGACAGGGCGACAGCTGTGTCCAGGAGATACACCTGTCCCGTTTCTCACTCAGAGCAACAATCCTGCTTCTGTACATCTAGCCCCCCAATTGCATATCCTGCTGGACTTTCTGTTTGTATGCCTGCCCTGGAGCCACACAGCTCATGCATCAGCGACTCTAGACTTCCCTGTTGGGTTTTGGCCAGACCAGCAATCATTTTTACTTATTTATTTATTCTTAAATCAGCAATCATTTTTTTTAAACCCTTGTACTTTCGATGTATTGTCTCATAGGTGGAAGATTGGTAAGGGTGGGCAATGGGGGTAAAGTGACTTGCCCAGGGTCACACAGCTGGGAAGTGGCTGAGGCTGGGTTTGAACCTAGGACCTCCTGTCTCTAGGCCTGACTCTCACTCCACTGAGCTACCCAGCTGCCCCTCAGCAATCATTTTTAAAAGAGATTTATTCTCTATAATCTATTATAGGAAATTATTTAGGGTCTTTATTGAAAATGATTTTGAAGGTATACTGTCTCATCTTTTAAAAAAATTTCTCCTGTTACTTGGAATAAAAAAAATAAAATAAATTAAATCTTATTGTTTGACTTTTTTTTAATTTGTGGAGGATATACAATTTTAATGAGGTGAAATTCATTAATGAGAGATTTCATAAGTGAATTTTTTTCTGTATCTTAAGCTAGTCTAGGAGCAAATCTTACTTGCCAATGTGACTTACAAACTAATTTGTGTGATTTATATTTAAATTTCAAATGGCACATTTCTTAGTTATGGTAGCACTTGTAGGCAAAAAAATTAAATCTTCCTCTGTATCCTTGAATTTAGATGAAAAATATCATTATCAATGAATCTGAATGTTAACCAAATCACTTAAATTAGCAATACTACAAAAAGGATAATAAGGAAGATTGCATTTTGTGGAAGAGATAAAGTAGATAATTTTGGAAATGAAGAACATAAGTTCAAAAGTTCTTTATACATTGTGGAATAAAATATGTTCTACATAAACATTTCGCAGAGTCCTTAAAGAGCCAGATGTGTTTTTGTGATGAAACAAGCTTAGGAATGTGAAGGGCTAAATTTGGGAGGTAGAGGGAGCAGGGGTTTGATCAAAAGCCAGTGCATGGTTTATTAAACACAAAACTCTTAGTTTCCTATTAGGAAATATGGATAGGAAATAGGAAGGAGGAAAGTAATCTTACAATAGCTTGTAACTATACCCCAGACCTCAATCCTAACTAAATTATTCTAGAAAACTCTACATCTATCTGCTCAGAGGGCAGTATCTTCTGCTAGGTGGAAGCCCTCTCTTACTCTCACTACTCTCTCTATCTGATAATATAACCACTATCTACCTTATTTACCCAAGTTAATGAATAATCAATAAGGCTGTTTAGGCCTTACATCCTTTTCTCAGTCTCCTCACAATCCCAGAGAGAGCAAGTCACACATGCTCCTCTCTCCAGGGGACACAGAGACCAAAAAGCCCTTTCCAGCAATCTGCAGCTTACAAACCACATTCAACCATACCCTTCTATCACCAACTGCCAAGCAACACAGCAGGGGGTCTCTTACTCCAAAATCTTATTGCTCCTTTTCCTCTTATATAGAAAAATGGAGAAAACTTCTTTACCTATTTCTTCAAATAATTTATTTAGTATTGTAATTAGTTGATATTTAAAATTTGATAGAATTCACTTATCAATCCAACTGTGATTTCTTTTTTTTTTAACATTTATTAATATACATTTTTAACATGGTTACCTGATTCATGCTCCTCCTATCCCCTTCGCCCCGCCCCCTGCATTCCCCCAGCCCCATGGCCGATGCGCATTTCCACTAGTTTTGTCATGTGTCCTTGATCAAGACCAATTTCCAAATTGTTGGTAGTTGCATTGGTGTGGTAGTTTCGAGTCCACACCCTCAATCACGTCCACCCCGACCCTTGAGTTCAAGCAGTTGTTTTTCTTATATGTTTCCTCTCCTGCAGTCCTTCCTCTGAATGTGGGTAGCATCTTTACCATAAATCCCTCAGAATTGTCCTGGGTCATTGTATTGCTGCTGGTAAGAGGTCCATTACATTCAATTTTACCACAGTATATCAGTCTCTGTGTACAATGTTCTTCTGGTTCTGCTCCTTTCGCTCTGCATCAGTTCCCGGAGGTCTCTCCAGTTCGTCCTGGAACTCCTCCAGTTTATTATTCCTTTTGGCACAATAGTATTCCATCACCCTCATATACCACAGTTTGTTCAGCCATTCCCCAATTGAAGGA
>NW_025390989.1:1073-4081 GCF_016433145.1 Gracilinanus agilis | reverse complement strand
AACAGGTCTAGAATGGTCAATTTGAGAATCATTGGTCTTCCAGAAAAAGCAGAAATTAATAGAAATTTGGACTCATACTAAAAGAAATTATTCAGCAAAACTGGTCTGAAGTTTTACAAGAGGGCAATACAGACATTGAAATGATCCATAGATCACCCTCTAAACTAGACCTTGAAAAGAAAACGCCAAGGGATATAATACACAAATTCAAGAGCTTCCAAGTAAAAGAAAAAATATTACAAGATGCCAGAAAGAAACACTTCAGATATCAAGGAGCAGGAATCAGGATCACACAAGACCTGGCAGCCTCCACACTACAAGACCTCAAGGCTTGGAATATGATATTCAGAAAGGCAAGAGAACTGGATCTACAACAAAGGATCACCTACCCATCAAAACTGACAATATACTTTCAGGGGAAAGTATGGGCATTCAATAAGATAGAAGATTTCCAAGTATTTGCACAGAAAAGACCAAGACTAAATGGAAAGTTTGATATCCAACCACAAAAACCAAGAGAAACATGAAAAGGTAAATAAGAAACAGAGGGGAAAGAAAGAAAATTCTTATGTTTAAATTTGCCTCTTTAAGGGCTTTAATAAGATCAAATTATTTGTATTCCTATATGGAGAAATGTTAGGTGTAATCTTCAAAATCTGTATTCACTATTATAGTAATTAGAAGAATTATTCACAGCGAGAGGTTGTAGCACTAAATGGTCTAGGATGAGACAGAGGGGAAGAGGGGAATGAATAGTAGATGGCATCAAGAGAAACTTAAATGAATAAGATAAATAGGATATTCTATACCACACAAAGAGGGAATGGGGAGGGGAAGGGATGAATACTATTATGAGAAGGAGAGGAAGGGAGCATTAAGAGGTAATATTTTAATCTTACCATCAGCGGAATTAACCCTGAGAGGGAAGAATAGCTATAGCCATTGGTATATAGAATTCTATCTAACCCTACTGAGAAAGTCAGAACGGATTAACCAAGGGAAGCAGGGGAGTGGGGAAGTCAGAAAAGGAGAGGAGAGAGGGGAGGGAATTGATTAGGCCTTAAAAAATAAAAAAAGGGGAATAATAGGGGAGGGGGTAGAAAGGGAAGTAAATCAAGTGAGGGGACAAGGGGGACTGGTCTAAAACAAACCACTGGTTTAAAAGGGAATAGAGTAAGAAGAAGTGGAAGAACTAGGTGAGGATACCAAAATATTGGGGAATACACAACTGATTATTATAACTATGAATGTGAATGGGATGAACTCACCCACAAAACAGAAGCAAATAGCAGAGAGAATTAAAAATCAAAATCCTACCATATGTTGTCTACAAGAAACACATATGAGGAGGATGGACATATACAGGTTTAAGGTCAAGGGATGGAGCAAAATCTTTTGGGCTTCAAATGAGAAAAAGAAGGCAGGAGTGGCAATTGTGATTTCTGACAAAGCCAAAGTAAAAATAGATGAGATTTAAAAAGACAGGGAAGGTAATTACATCCTGATAAAAGGCAGTATAGACAATGAGGAAATAACATTTCTCACTATGTATGCACCAAATGGCATAGCATCCAAAATCATAAAGGAGAAACTGGCAGAGCTCAAGAAGGAAATAGATAGTAAAACCATACTAGTGGGAGATCTAAATATTCCTCTGTCAGATCTAGATAAATAAAACCAAAAAAATAAATAAGAAAGAGATGAGAGGTGAATGAAGTCCTAGAAAAATTAGATTTAATAGATATGTGGAGAAAAATAAATAGGGACAAAAAGGAATATACCTTCTTTTCAGCTGCACATGGTACATTCACAAAGATGGATCATGTAATAGGGCAAAGAAACATTGCAAACAAATGCAAAAGAGCAGAAATAATAAATGTAACCTTCTCAGATGATGATGCAGTAAAAATAATAATTAGTAAGAGCATGTGGACCAGTAAATCAAAAACTAATTAGAAATTAAATAATATGATTCTCCAAAACCAGTTATTTAAAGAAGAAATCATAAAAACAATCAATAATTTATTGAAGAGAATGACAATGATGAGACATCCTACCAAACTATTTGGGATGCAGCTAAGACAGTACTCAGGGGAAAATTTATATCCTTGAGTGCATGTATTGACAAATTAAGGAGGGCAAATATCAATGAACTGGGCATGCAAATTAAAAAACTAGAAAGGGAACAAATTAAAAATACCCAGCTTAAGACCCAATTAGAGATGACAAAAATTAAAGGAGAAATCAATATGATTGAAAGCAAAAGAAATATTGAATTAATAAATGAGACTAGAAGCTGTTACTTTGAAAAAACAAACTAAATTCACAAAGTACTGGTCAATATAATTAACAAAAGGAAATAAGAATACCAAATAATCAGTATCAAAGGTGAAAAGGGAGACCTCACCTCTAATGAAGAGAAAATCAAATCAATCATTAAAAACTATTTTGCACAATTATATGGCAATAATTTTAGCAATATAAGTGAGATGGATGAATATTTACAAAAATATAAATTGCCTAGATTAACAGTAGAAGAAATATAATTATTAAATAATCCCATATCAGAAAAAGAAGTTGAACAAGCCATCAAAGAACTCCCTAAGAAAAAATTGCCAGGGCCTGATGTATTCACAAGTGAATTCTATCAAACCTTCAAAGAACAACTAATTCCAATACTACACAAACTATTTGACATAATAAGCAAAGAAGGAGTTATACCAAATTCCTTTTATGATACAAATATGGTAATGATCCCAAAGCCAGGTAGATCAAAACAGAGAAAGAAAACTACAGACCAATCTCCCTAATGAACATAGATGCAAAAATCTTAAATAGAATATTAGCAAAGAGACTCCAGCAAGTGATCAAGAGGACTATCCACCATGATCAGGTGGGATTTATACCAGGAATGCAAGGATGGTTCAACATTAGGAAAACCATTCACATAATTGACCATATCAACACTCTAACAAACAAAAATCACATGATTATCTCAATAGATGCTG
>NW_025390989.1:0-1018 GCF_016433145.1 Gracilinanus agilis | reverse complement strand
AGGATGGTTCAACATTAGGAAAACCATTCACATAATTGACCATATCAACACTCTAACAAACAAAAATCACATGATTATCTCAATAGATGCTGAAAAAGCCTTTGACAAAATACAACACCCATTCCTATTGAAAACACTAGAAAGTATAGGAATAGAAGGACCTTTCCTAAAAATAATAAACAGTATAGATCAAAACCATTAACAAGCATCATCTGCAATGGGGATAAATTGGAAGCCTTTCCAATAAGATCAGGTGTGAAACAAGGATATCCATTTTCACCTCTATTATTTAACATTGTACTAAAAACAATAGCAGTAACAATTAGAGAAGAAAAAGAAATTGAAGGTATTAAAATAGGCAATGAGGAGACTAAGCTATCACTCTTTGCAGATGATATGATGGATTGTCTACTTAAAAACTCCTAGAGAATCAACTAAGAAGCTAGTAGAAATAATAAACAATTTTAGCAAAGTTTCAGGATGCAAAATAAATGCACATAAATCATCAACATTTCTATATATCTCCAACACATCACAGCAGCAAGAGGTAGAAAGAGAAACAACATTTAAAATCACCCTAGACAATATAAAATACTTAGGAATCCATCTACCAAAACAAACACATGAACTATGTGAACACAACTGCAAAACACTTTCCAAACAATTAAAACTAGATCTAAGCAATTGGAAAAATATTGAGTGCTCATGGGTAGGATGAGCTAACATAATAAAAATGACCATTCTACCCAAATTAATTTACCTACTTAGTGCCATACCTATCAAACTACCAAAAAACTTTTTTACTGAATTAGAAAAAACTATAACAAAGTTTATTTGGAAGAACAAAAGATCAAGAATATGAAGGGAAATAATGAAAAAAGCATGAAGGAAGGTGGCCTAGCAGTACTAGATATTAAACTATATTATAAAGCAGAGGTCATCAAAATAATATGGTACTGGCTAAGACACAGAAGGAAAGATAATTAGAATAGACTTGAGGTAAGTGATGTCAGCAATA
>NW_025390988.1:3244-3453 GCF_016433145.1 Gracilinanus agilis | reverse complement strand
GCACTCCCCCTGCATCTAGGCCACCGGATCCTTTTCTTCGGTGCCCCAGGTCCTGCCTGGGTCCTGCCTGGGTCCTATCTGGGTCCTGTCTGGGTCCTGTCTGGGTCCTGTCTGGGTCCTGCCTGGGTCCTGTCTGGGTCCTGCCTGGGTCCTGTCTGGGTCCTGCCTGGGTCCTGTCTGGGTCCTGCCTGGGTCCTGTCTGGGTCCTG
>NW_025390988.1:0-3191 GCF_016433145.1 Gracilinanus agilis | reverse complement strand
CTGGGTCCTGTCTGGGTCCTGCCTGGGTCCTGCCTGGGTCCTGCCTGGGTCCTGCCTGGGTCCTGCCTGGGTCCTATCTGGGTCCTGTCTGGGTCCTGTCTGGGTCCTGTCTGGGTCCTGTCTGGGTCCTGCCTGGGTTCTGCCTGGGTCCTGCCTGGGTCCTGCCTGGGTCCTGTCTGGGCCCTATGTGGGTCCTGTCTGGGTCCTGCATGGGTCCTGTCTGGGTCCTGTCTGGGTCCTGTCTGGGTCCTGCCTGGGTCCTGCCTGGGTCCTGCCTGGGTCCTGCCTGGGTCCTGTCTGGGTCCTGTCTGGATCCTGCCTGGGTCCTGCCTGGGTCCTGTCTGGGTCCTGTCTGGGTCCTGTCTGGGTCCTGTCTGGGTCCTGCCTGGGTCCTGCCTGGGTCCTGTCTGGGTCCTGCCTGGGTCCTGTCTGGGCCCTATGTGGGTCCTGTCTGGGTCCTGCATGGGTCCTGCATGGGTCCTGCATGGGTCCTGTCTGGGTCCTGTCTGGGCCCTATGTGGGTCCTATCCAGGCCCGGCGCTCTCACTTCGCAGCACAGCTAAGAATTTCGGTTGTTTCTGCAGTTACCAGAGAGCCACGGTTGGGAAGAAGAGCTGGGAAAACGCGCGGTCTTTGGGGCCCTCAGCTAACAGGCCCCCGGCTCCAGGACTGAGGCCAGGACGTGCCTCCGGGTCTCCGGCCAGGACAAAAATAGAATGTGCCGGGAGGAGGTCGTGGAGAAGTCCGGGGCCTGCGGGGGACATTTCTCCTCCTCGGCCTCCAGCCCTGCCCCCCACCGGCTGCCTCTTCCGCAGGGGTTCCCAGGCCCCTGGGTGGGGCCCCCAGGCGACGGGAGACTTTTCCATTGGCTGGGTGAGATGCCGAGTGGGATGGCCGGAACAGAGAGGCCGCCTCGAGGGCTGACTCTCCACAGACTCGCCGGCCTTTCCTTTTGCCCTTTCCTCATGCACAGAGTTCAGAACTTCCCGGCAGAACCAGACTGTCCGAGGCCCGAGGCTCGATGGGACTCTCCTGGTGGATGACCCTCAGCCCTTTCTGTTCTTCCTCGTAGTTGTTCCCAGAAGAAGATGGAAGAACTGAAGGAGCGGACCGTGGAGGAGCTGGAGAAGATGCAGGACGACCCGGAGGAGCTGGAGCGGCTGGTCCTGGAGGCCCCCCAGGTAATGTGAGGCACATTTGGGTGGAGCCTTCGGGGGTTTGCCGAGTATTCACACAAGCAATCTTGGGATCCTCACCGAACCCCGCAGGGAGACGCCGTTATTACCCCCATTTTATGGATGATGGGACCGAGGTCTATTAAGATTAAAAATGATAAAGACTAATATAAATATATAAATTAGTATTTTAATTAAAGCCATGCTGATAGATAAAGTCATTAGACCACGTGCTTGTAGGAATTCAAAACTGCCACTTCAGCCGTAATTACCTCCCCTCTCCTCCTGCGCCCAGCAGCTAAAGAGGAAGTTCAAAGTCACTACAGGAGTCTATATCCCTTCTCTTACATCATCCCACTTTTTGTCTGCCATGAGGAATCATGGGAAATGTAGTTTCAAAGCCTCCCACATGTCCATAGAAAATATATATATACTTTTAGATGGCATTTCCCAAATTTCACTTTTACAGGCCAGCACGGCTAAAGGGGGTCACACGGCTGTCTTGGGCAGGATTTGAGCTTCTCCATTCCAAGCCCCACAGTCAGGTGACTCTAATGGCCGCGACCCCGAATGATAGTGAGAACGTGTGCTCTGAGCCTGGCCGGCCTCCGGCCTCCCCCGGCAGGGGAGGAGCCTTTTACGGTTTGGGGTGCCCTTCTGCCCCCCGCGGGGCTATTCGAAGGGTGCGGATGAGGATTTAGTCCTCTCAGCCGTGCCCCAGATGGATGCTTTGTCGGCCCTGTCCTGAGCTCGAGTCCGCTCCAGGGAACTCTGGAGACCTCGTGCCCGTGCACGGACGGCCTGGGAGCGCCCGGAGGACTCCGACCCGCCTGGGAGGCTCCCGAGCCCCGAGGCTAGGTCTGAGAGTGGCCAGAACTATCGCTCTCCTGTGCCTCCAGAGCCCCCGGGGAAGCCGCAGGGGGAGTGAGGCCCACGAGGAGGCCCTGACCCGGGCCCTCCTGGCGCCTGGGGGCCCCGAGCCACGGCTTACGTGGGCGGGTGGCCCAGTACGCCCAGGACACAAGGGGAGAACCCAGGCCGCATGGACTGGCGAGACCCCGGCGAGACCCCGGCATGTCCTCGGCCAGCATTTGGGTAGAGTCTGCCCTGGTGGCTCCAGACCGGAGGAAAGAAGTGAGGAAGAGGCCGGAGGCTGCCCGGCCCTGCGGGGGCGTCCCTGGGCCTTTGGGAAGGAGGAGACCCCCGAGGAGGGGGGCCGGGCGTGCCGGGAGCCGGGGAGAGGAGCGCACGTGTGGGCAGAGAGGCCTCAGCACGGGCTTCTGTGGGGGGCTCCTGCCCAGCCCGGGGAGCGGGAGGAGGGGAAGGAGGAGGCCCGTCGTCTCGGGATGGAGTCCACGAGGGGCCACAGGCTGTCCGAGCAGGGCTTGGGGAGAAGCTGCCCCGCGAGGCCCCGGGCTCGGGCTCTGCTCTGGGAAGGGCCTTCACGGCTCTGAGCGGCGATCCTGGCCGGAAAGCCCCGAGCAGGCCGCGGAGGCTACAAATAGACCTGGGAGGCCTCGGCAGGCCAGGCGGCTGCCAGAGAGGCTGGTGAGAGCTCGGAGGCCTCTCCGGCCGAGGAGGCGGGTCGCCCGGAGCGGGAGCCGAGCGTCGCCCCCGACCCGTTGGAGCACCCGATGGGAGCACCGAGGAGGGGGCCCAGGACCGGCTCGGGAAGTGAGTCCGTGCCGGGGCCTCGAGGGCCTCCCGTGGAAGGACTTGAGGGGCTCCGGGCTCCCCCGCGGGGGTTCACGTGGGTTTGGCGGAGGGGCCGGAGAGCCGCGTTCGAGTCGTCCCCCGCGGGCGGCCTCCGGCCCTCACCGCCTCGTCCCCCCCAGGTGCAGGACCTGCAGCTCGAGCGCGAGATGGCCCTCGCCACCAACCGCAGCCTGGCCGAGCAGAACCTGGCGTTCCGGGCGCCCCTCGAGCTCAGCCGCTCCGCCCTCTTGGACAAGTACCAGGAGCTGCAGAGGCTGCTGCAGAGGTGCCGCGAGCAGAAGGCCCAGCTCGGTGAGGGGG
>NW_025390987.1:0-2381 GCF_016433145.1 Gracilinanus agilis | reverse complement strand
GGAAGGAAGAGCCTATAAGCTTCTTGAGGGTAGGGGCTGTGTTTTATCTTTCTTTGTATCCCTACAGTTTAGCACAGTACCCAGCACCTAGGAGCTACTTAATAACCAAATGTTTGTTGACTCTCTAAAGACCTCCCTCATATTCATGCTCCTCCCCAGCCCCTTCTTTTCTCCAATCTAAACACCCCCAGCTCTTTTGCCCTTTCGGAGTGTGTATTTGTGTGGTGTGTGCATGTGGTGTCCATCATTATTTGGGGGGTGGGTAGGGAGGAAGAATGAGCCAATAGTTTATATTTATTTAGTCCTTTGTAATGTAAAAGCGCTTGTACATACAAATGATTTCACCTGCTTCTCACAATCCCCTTGGGAGGTAAGTCACATAATTCTTCTCCCCATTCAGCAGTTCCTCATTCATTCCTTCATTCCACATTGTTTCTCATCCTCTCACCAATCCCTCCTGTACATGAGCTCCAGCTTGTAAATGTCTGTCTCAAAAAAGTGTTGCCTAGAAACACACACACACTACCCCAGACGATGTCTAAACAGCAAAGAGGACCAGCATCCCTTGTCTGGATCATACGACTGCTGTAAGTGCAGTCCAGCCTGACATTCTGGGAGAGCCCCTTCCCATGGTTGACTCATATTACGTTTTGGAGTGGGCAGAAACCATCAAGGCTCTTCTGCAGAAATGGATACTAAGACAGCTTTCACTCAGCCTGTAGACCTACAGATAGATGGTTTTTTGAACCCAAGGATGGGACTTTACATTTAGGACAGTACAGGGAAAGCTCTTGAAATCAAGAGCTACATCACATTTTTGTCTTTGCATCCCCAGCCCCCTGCATAGTGCCTTGAACATCACAAATGTCTGCAAAGAACCAGGAGAACATCATACACAGAGACGGATACACTGTGGTACAATCGAATGTAATGGACTTCTCTACTAGCAACAATGCAATGACCCAGGACAATTCTGAGGGACTTATGGGAAAGAACGCTATCCACATTCAGAGAAAGAACTGGGAGAGAATAAACACAGAATAAAAACAAGTACTTGATTACATGGGTCAATGGGGATATGATTGGGGATGTAGACACTAAAGCAGTGGTTCCAAACTTTTTTGGCCTACCGCCCCCTTTCCAGAAAAAATATTACTTAGCCCCTTTAATTTAAAAAATTAATTTAAAATTTAATTTAAAAAATTAATTTTTAAAAATTTTAATAGCAATTAATAGGAAAGATAAATGCACCTGTGGCCATCACTGCTCCCCTGGATCATTGCAGCACCCACCAGGGGGTGGTAGCGCCCACTTTGGGAATCACTGCACTAAAGGATCACCCTAATGCAAATATCAATAATATGGAAATGGGTCTTGATCAACGACACATGTAAAACCCAGTGGAATTGCTTGTTGGTTATGGGGTGGGGAGGGGGGAGGAGGGAGGGGAAGGAGTATGAATCATGTAAGCATGGGAAAATATTCTTAATTAATTAAATTTAAAAAACAAATGTCAGCATAACCAATGTCTGTTGAATTGATTTATTGAATTTTTGCCTTTTGATTTTTAAATGGTAAATTCATCTCATTGATCTGACTTACTGAGATATTCTTAAGGGCTGGTTTTCTCAACTAATATAAGAGATATCCAGACTTTGATAGTGACATAGTTGTGTGACTTTATCCAAGTCATTTAACCATCTCAGCTCTGCTACTTTACCTGAGTGATTCTGAGCAAGTCACTTAACCTCTGAGTCTCAATGTCCTGATCTGTAAAAGAAAGGACTTCGGCCAGGTGGTCCTTCAGGCCCTTTCTATCTCTAAATCTTTCACTTTCTATAGCTGTAAAATTAGGGTAACTAATTGAATAATAGTAACTCTCATTTATATGGCACATTGAGGTTTGTAAAACTCTTTCCTCACCACAATGCTTCCTTAAGGATAAAGATGTCTTAATAACCCTCATTCCTTCCTTCTTTCCTTTTCTTTTTTTTCCTTCCTTCCTTCCTCCTTCTTTCTCTCTCTCTCTCAAGTTGTACAAGTATCGCTATCTTCCAGCTTTGGGAAGTGGCAGGTGATCACGCAGCTCTCTAAAGTGACATTTGAATCAAGAGAATTCCTGACCTCAGCTCTAGTTCTCTACCACTTTGCAATGTTGCCTCTCTGAAATGTTCTCCAGCTCTAAATTCTAGGATCCTTCCCAGAAGAGGTGGAGTAGCATGAGTACAGAATACTGCCTATGTCGTCAGAAGCAACTGATGGGTTAGTTAGTTTTGTACGGCTGTTTTATTTTATTATTATTATTTATTAATTTTTAAATTATTATTTATTATTATTCTATTATTATTATCATTCTAAGGAAAGACTCACTGCATGCAGGG
>NW_025390986.1:4057-7610 GCF_016433145.1 Gracilinanus agilis | reverse complement strand
AGACCATGAATCATGTAACCATGTTAACTTTTCTAAAAAATAAATATAAGAAATGTTTAAAAAAAAAAAAAGAAAAGAAAGTCCTTGGGGGAGGGGAGCAAAGACCAACTTTTCTGCTTATATTGGTATTCATAGGGCTTAGCACAATGCCTGGCTCTTAGGAAGTATTTTTATCTTTAAAGGTAAGAAAGTCTGCCTACCTAATTGATATTAACTAATAATGGAGGGAGCACACCAATGGGGGCTCATAAGCAATAGCTTTAAAAAAAAAAAAAACTATTCCTAAGGGAAGCTAAGTGGCTCAGTAGATAGAGAGGAAGGCTTAGTGATTTTTTCCAAGTATGTCTTTGTACGTACTATCTAGCATTTTTAGAATGAACTCTATCTATTCTTCTCTCTATCTACTGAAATTTCTTACAAGTCCAAGCCAAAAAAATATCTACTTGAAGGAGTATTTCTTCCTTTCTCATTGAAGATTTTCTCTCCTCAAATTCCTGATAGAATTCTGTCTAGATAACTAATGTGAATTGATCACATTCTGCCTTATATCAAGGGAGGGGGTAAAAAGGGAATATACATTTCTATAGCTCCTCCTATGTGCCAGACACTGTGCTCAGCACTTTTATAATACAGCATTTGACCTTCACAACAACTCTACAAGATAGGATAACAATATCATTGTTATTGAAAGGTTTTTTTTGTTTCTCCATTCCCACTCCAAATTATCATATTATACATTTTAACAAGATTTTACCTGTGTCCCATTTTATCTTTGTTTTCCAGCCCTAGTATCTTGAACCAAACAGGAGCCTAACAAATGTTTCATAAATTTGATTCTGTATCTGGAGTAGGGAAGGAGTTGAAGAAAGTATGGGTAGAGAAGAACTTGGGAGATAATACAACTTTCTTGACTGTTGAGACCAACTTATGTAGCATAAATTCCAAGGCCCAGTCTCTTTACTATGCCTAGTCTGGAAGGCTAGGTCCCTGGAATTTGACCAACTATTTCTCTTCCCAGGGTTCTAGGGATAACCATAAAGAATAAAAAAATAGATTTCTAAAGCTATTCATTGAATTAGGTCCTGATCAATGATACACGTAAAACGCAGTGTAATTGTGTGTCGACTAAGAGGGATTAGGGGAGTTTGGAGGAGAGGGAAAGAACATGAAATATGTAACTATGGTAAAATATTCAAAATAAAAATTAAAAATTAAATAAAAATAAATTTAAAAATAAAGCTATTCATCCACAAGACTGTCCAGACTTCTAAGAAATATGGACTATTTTCCATTTAGAAAATGGGTTTGTGGTACAGAAGAAAGTACCTGTGTTCAAATATAGGCTCTGCCACTTACCACCTGTGTGACTTCAACAGTCATTTAATCTATATGGGCCTCAGTTTCCCTCTCTATAAGAGGTTGCATTAGATCAATTATAAGGTTCTTTCCACCCCCAACATATGATTTAGAGAAAGAAGAATTATTTCTCCATTTATGCTTTTTAAGGCAATCAATATATTAAAAAATCTCAAAAGTAAACCTGCAGCATTAATTGGATGGCTAACACAGAGAACTGTTTTTTGAATATGCCTTTCACAGAGGGTCTCAAAATGGTCTGCTTCCATTAATTCACTAATGTTTAATTACCTCTGGTAATTATTAATTAATAGCCACACAGAATTCTGCCATCTGGAACAAACTCTCTCCACCTCCTTGCCTCATCAACTCTCCAGCTCATTTAAAATCTCAGCATGAAGGCATTAGTTTTCTTTCTCTTGCCTATATTTAATTTCTCTCCTCTTTCTAATAATGTTTAATGCTCATGAGCATTAGGGAAAAAAGAGCATTACTTAGTACAATTGAGTTCAATTGAACTGTGTTCATTCAGGGCTACAAGGTGGGACATGTGTGGCCAGAGAGCACTTTCTCTAAAAGAAGAGCTGGGGGATTAACAGACAAAAGATCAATATAAGTCAACTGTATGACATATCAGCCACAACAACCAATGTGATCGTAGGCAGCATTGAGAGGCATAGTGTTCAAAGTTAAAGAAGGTAATAATCCCACTAACTCCTGCCCTGGTCATGCCACAAATGGAGCATCACATTAAATTCTGAGTGAAATGTTTCAAGAAGGACACTGATAATTGGAGGGCGATCAGGGAAAGACAACTAGGATGGTGAAAGCCCTTGAAATGTGAGGATGCCATGTGAGGGTCAACTGAAAAAAAATTGGAGGTTTTAGCATGGAAAATAGTGAGAGGAAGTAAATAGCATCTTCAAGTATCCAAAAGACTGTCAACAGTGAATAGTTCAGTCTAGTTGCTACACCCAAAGATACTTCAAGTAACCAAAAGATTCTACTAAAAGATGGAGGAGTTGTTTAGTTTTTGTAGAAACTGATAAGACCCTCTTGAAATAGTACTTTGATAAGGATAATTCTTTTTTTTTTTAACCCTTACCTTCCATTTTGGAGTCAATCCTGTGTATTGGCTCCAAGGCAGAAGAGTGGTAAGGGTAGGCAATGGGGGTCAAGTGACTTGCCCAGGGCCACACAGCTGGGAAGTGTCTGAGGCCAGACTTGAACCTAGGACCTCCTGTCTCTTAGGTCTGGCTCTCAATCCATTGAGCTACCCAGCTGCCCCCAAGGATAATTCTTTTTTTTTTTTTTTTTTTTTTAATTTTAAACCCTTAACTTCTGTGTATTGGCTCCTTGGTGGAAGAGTGGTAAGGGTGGGCAATGGGGGTCAAGTGACTTGCCCAGGGTCACACAGCTGGGAAGTGTCTGAGGCCAGATTTGAACCTAGGACCCCCTGTCTCTAGGCCTGGCTCTCAATCCACTGAGCTACCCAGCTGCCCCCAAGGATAATTCTTAATAATGAAGTTAACACATATATCTTGGCACATGTCTCTTTGAAAAGGCATGTACTACCTTGCTCTGGTTATAACCTCTTTGATGATGTCATTCATGGCTATTTATTATCCCCTAAAAATATCAATCCTGATAAAGTTAATACTTGAATTGTTTTTGTTTTTAGGGGAGAACAGAAACAGATGGATTGAGCTAAAGAGACACCAAGAGGAGAAAGACTCTATGTAGAGAGTAGAGTCAGGTCCTTAGAGGAAAGTCAGCACACTCATGAAACACCACCATGGTACCCAGGGAGAAGGAAGCTCATGACCCAAGATGGCAGCAAATTGAGGCAGTGGCAGAGTAGTAATAAATTCTGAGGCCAGTATGAGAGCATCAGGGACACATGGTATAAATATAAAGAAGCAGTATTGAAACAACAGAGAAGTCCTGAACCAAGCCTTCTAGAACCAGAGAGGGAGATCCTATATAACACAGAGCCTTTCGATCAAGAAGGACTAGAGGGAAAAAATCAACCAAGAATGAAGCTACAATGTGGAATTGCAAACTCAGGACCTGGCCTTTACTGGTTATATATAGGTTATATAGGCTATATATAGGTTATATAGGTTATATATAGGTTTCATATATATATATGTGTGTGTGTGTGTGTGTGTGTGTGTGTGTGTGTGTGTGTGTGTGT
>NW_025390986.1:0-4047 GCF_016433145.1 Gracilinanus agilis | reverse complement strand
TGTGTGTGTGTGTGTGTGTGTGTGTGTGTGTGTGTGTGTGTGTGTGTGTTAACAAGAAAGGAATCAACTTTCTGGTGAGCCTGAGTGTTTTCCCTTTCAGCAAGACCTCAACCCCAACATAGTACTATGTTTGGTAATACTGTATAAACCCTTGGCCAAGGTGGAGCTCAATTCAATGAATTGGGTATACGGTTTTTAAAAAACACAAATTAAAAATCACCAAATTGGAAATCCTAAAAATTAAAGGTGAGATAAATAAAATTGAATGTTAGAAAACTATTGAATTAATAAATAAAACTGAGTTTATTTTATGGAGAAAAAAACTAACAAAATAGGTAAACCATTATTTAATATATTTTTTGAAAAGTAAAGAAAAACTAAATCACTAGCATTAAAAATGAGGAGGGTGAATTTACCACTGATAAAGATGAAATCAAAGCAATTATTAGGTGCGGTTTTTATCCAATGATATGCAAAAAAATTAACAATTTAAATGAAATGGAAGAATACTTACAAAAATGTAAATTGCCTAGATTACCAGGTATGAAATACAGTATCTAAATAAACCTAATTTAGAAAAGAAATTGAACAGGCCACAAATAAACTTCCTAAGACTAGCTAGCTTTACAAGTAAATTTTACCAAACATTTAAAGATAATCTAAATCCAATGTTAAATAAATTATTTAGATTAATTGGCAAAGGCATCCAGCCAAATACCTTTTATGAAACAAATATGGTACTTATACCTAAACCAGGAAGAACAAAAACAGAGAAAGAAAATTATAGGCCAATTTCATTAATGAATATAGATGTAAAAGTCTTTTAAAAATATTATCCAGGAGGCTACATGTCACAAAGATTATACAACTGAGAGTCCAGGAAGATTGTGATTAATGAAAAGCCCCCAAGAGTGAACCCAGACAACATAAACCCAGACCTGCAGTTCTGAGCCACAGGTTACACTCATGCTGGTTGGCTCCAGAGGGTAGAAGTAAAAGTAATGAATGGGTGCAGTCCTCAGAGAGGCAGATTTCATAAACACTTCCTAACAAATGGGCTATCCAAAAGTGGAAGGGTTTGCCTTGAAAGGCAATAGGTTCCCTCTCACTTGAGACCTTCTGGCTAAAGCAAAATGGCTACTGGTCATAGATGTTTTAGAGTGGATTCATTTTCAGGTATGAGTTAAACTAGAAGGCTTTTAGGACCCCTTCCAACACTAAGATTCTAATTCATGCCAGGCAAGGATTTGGTATTCCTAACAGAGTGACACTTCTAATTATTATACTCCTTCCTTAGCCATTGCCAAAATGTTTTCAATGAAAGTAGGTGAGTTTTCAGAATAAGTCCTTGCAGACTTTAAAATTTTAAAAGCCACAGGATTAAGACTGGATTCCTTTCCTAAACTTGGCCTGTGTCACACCGTTGGCGCACCCCTGAAAAGTGTAGGTGAGTCTCTGTGGATGTCTACATTTACACAATTTGGAAAATTCAGTTCATTTTTGCACAGCCAAAACCACTATGTGGATAGTAGTTAGCCAACATCTTCCCCCAAATTCAAAAACAGGAAGATGATAAAAAATTAGAAGGTTTGCCTTGTTTTATTCCTCACCTCAACATATTTGGTGTTCATATGAGATTGTTATCTAAGCTTTTAGGATATCTGCATGGCTCAAGCTTATAAAAGGCCAATAATTTACATGTGCCCTTCTAATTATTCATATAGCAAACCTGATCATTGCTTGAACTGATTCAATAGAGGGAATTCCTTAAAGAGTCTAATGCTAAGGAAAGAATATGATGCAGGGGTTCTTAATCTGGAGTCTAAATAAATTTTAAGGAGAAGGTCTATGAACTAGGACAGGAAAGAAATTATATCCTTGTTTTTACTCTCCTCTAGATCTGATTTAGCACTTCCTTCAATTATTTTTTTAATACATTATTCTGAGAATTCCGTAGACTCCACTAGATTGTCAGAAGGCTCCATGACACATAAAATGTAAGAGCTCCTGATATAATGCAAATGTTAATCCAAGTAAATTAAGCTTCCTAATGCATCTCAGTTGTCCCCTGTGTTTAATATCTTTTGTTGGCATTATTGTAGTTTCCTTCAAAGGGCAACAAATTATCCCAGGTGTTAATGAATAATAACTTCCTTTGGTTCCACAGATGATATAGTCAAACAATTTAAATACATGGTATTAGAGGAATTATTGGCCAAAATAACCTTGCACCAGTGAACAAGATTCCCATTTGTGGAGGAAGAAAGAAAGAACAAGAGCACTAGAGACTTGGTTTGTTGGTAGAGATTGAAAGAGTGAAGATAGGAGAAAAGGGATTGAATAAGATAGAATCTCAAAGACAATGACCAATGACAAAAGAATACATTTGGGCCTCTATAAGAGCATGTGATCCATGAAAACAGAGGAAGGAAACATCTCCTTCTCTTCAATCTCATAGTATTTTACCACTCACCCAAGACAAGAGAAAAAATTATAATAGAGACATCATATATATTAACCAGGAAGTGTTAGTTCTATTGTCCTCTACCCTAATAGAGTCTGCCCTACTCCTCCACATCTGAAAGAATTCTGTCCAGTTTGGGGCATCAGATTTGAGAACAACCTTTTTAGAGGTAGAAAATGTTCAAAGAATGATGACTTACCATGACTTAAACCCTAAACCGAAAAAAGTAAGAGTAGTTGAAAGAACCAGGGACATTCAGCTTGAAGTGGTAAAGACCTAGAAGGGGACATAATAGTTATCTTCAAGTCATTTGTAAGAAGGATTAGATGTCTTTTTCTTGGTGTATACAGCAGGACTGGGGATATGAGTAGACTATCACAGGGACACAGATTGCAGTTTAACATGCAAAAATCTTCCTAACAGAGCTGTCCAATAGTAGAATGGATTGTCTAATAGTGGGATGATTCGCCTCTCAATGGAAATGTTTCAACAGAATCTGGACCAATTATTGAATGGGAATATTTAAATAGAGTTCATAATTTAAGTAGGATTCAACTATATGTCTTCTCAGGTCTCATCTCACGTGATAACATTCAATAATTCTCTCTCTAGGAACAGATCAGTGTATGGTAGGACCAATGTTGAATGAATATCCTTACTTTTGGAAATCAGTACCAAACACCTTGGTTGAGATTTAATTCTTTCAACTATAGGGAACAAAACTTCCCAGGATCCCCTTACCAACAATGGAATGTGCTAAGTGTCCAGGCAGCCTGGACTGCTTGTGTGGACAGTTAACACAACATTTTTGTTTGGAAAAAGAAATGCAGTAGTGGTGAGTAGACTACTTCCTTAATCCACAAAGCACTAAGGCCACTGAATGCAATGTTTCCTTCAGAGCCTTCACAGTCTATTGTGTGAGCTGGTTCCATTAAGGGCCCTGACTTCACGGTCCGTGACCCCACCACCCTCTGAAATACCCATGGCTGTCCATCATGTTAATGAGACTGAGGAAATTAAAAGAAAGGTTGAAACTCAAGTTAAAGAAACTTGGCAAAAAAACAAAAAGGTTTTAAAGGTTCACTGAAACTAGAAAAATGTTCCTTTACTGAAAAATTTTTAGGTGAAGCTTCCCCCAAAAGGATAATAAAATCAAAGGGAAGGAGGGACAATCATCTAGTAGTGCAGCAGAAGCTAACAGTGACCACAAAGCATTCTGACATCCTTGTTCAAGGATAGTGATGTTCAAGTACCAATCCAGCAGCCTCCATTTAGAAACTCTTTTTTTTTCTCCATTAGAACCTACCACAGCCTATAATTTTCATCCTGTTTGGCAAGGATACATAAATAATTCCTTAAAATTGTCTAGAGTTGGGGGGGGGGGGGTCTTAATATGAGGCATATGAGCTTGTTTGTTTGTTTTCAAATATTGATATTTCTATATAATTGGTTTTCTTTATAATCCTATGCATTTTATTTTATGCTTTTAAAAATATTCTGAGAAGTCCTAGGTTTCACCAGAATGTCACAGTGGGAAAGGGGAAGGGGAAGAGAAAAGGGAAGGGGAAGGAAAGGGGAAGGGG
>NW_025390985.1:0-4721 GCF_016433145.1 Gracilinanus agilis | reverse complement strand
GGGAAGGGAAGGGAAGGGAAGAAGGAAAGGTTCTTTCTGGATGGTCCGGTTCTCACTACGTAAGAAGATCCCTAAGTACGCAGAGTGCCCTGCAGTTGCCTGCTGGTTTCTGGCTGCAGGCTGCTCCCTTCTGCAGTCAAGAGCTTATTTGGATGACTCAGGTGCCACAGACAGGCAGAAGAATACTTGCTGCAGATGAACAGCCATCAAGGTAACCTGGCATAAGATTTAGGTTTTAGTGCAAAGGTGGGAGGTGAGGGTTATAGAAACCAGAGTTCGCCCCCCTCTTCCATTTCTAGGCCATAACATTCGACCTTGGGAAAGTCACTCCACTTCTTCTGTCTCATAACCCCAACATCTAGAATTAGGATAAAAATCTGCCCTTTACTTTCTTAGGAGAGCTTGAGAGCTGAAATATGCACCACTTTCCTAGGGAGTAACTATGCATAAAGAATAGAAAGGTAATTTAAGGACAGCTGTGATGTTTATTTGAAATGTTTTTTTTAATAGTGTGCATGTCACAATTGTCCTAGCTTAAAGGAAGAGTGATAGGTTGGCTGTCTCTGAGGTCATAATGCTAATTAGTGGGAAGGGGCAATTAAGGAAGAATGAGTTTTTGCATCCACTACAAGGTGACTAATATTTGTTATATAATAAGCTCATCAAAAATCCATGCACGACTTGCTTGGCAGTGATATCAAGCAAGTCTCCCACCCCCTGCACCCCCACACAAAAAGTGTGTGTGTGTGTGTGTGTGTGTGTGTGTGTTTCCTCTGCACCCTGGAAACTAAGGAAAACTGAGTTGGGCTTCTCATTCTGTGATCCAAAGAGCTAGTTGACTTGTTTCTATATCATAAACCGCAGGCAAAGAGGGAAGGAAGGGAATGATCCAACAGTAGAGAATGCATCAATCAATAGTCTGATGACCCATTTCTTGTCCCTTTTTCAAAGTGTCAATTCAAATCTTTCAATGGGATTTGACAACCACTTACAAAGCACCTACTTCGTGTAAAGAGCTGCATTACTACTTAAGCTACAAGTATGAAAAAAAAGATGCACACCCAGCCCTCAAAGAGCTTATAATTTAATAAGGATCACAGGGCTCTTGGAGCTGAGAGGGACCTTAGAGGTCATATAATCCAATGCTCATATTTTACAGATGAGGAAACCTAGGTTGAGAGTTGTTAAATGACTTTCTCAAGATGATATGCATATCAAGTGACAGGAGCATGACTTGAACCTAGGTTCTCTGATGTCAGGGCTAGAATTATTTCCACTCTACTACATTTGGAGAGTGATTGCAATAAGGATGGACAGAGGGACTAGAGGGTGTGATTTCACTTATATAAAGAATAACCAGATTAGGAAACTACCCCTACAAATTAGATTGGCAACTTCTCTGCTATAAAGTTGTTGTTGTTGTTTTTAAAACTCTTACTTTCTGACTTAGCATCAACTCCAACACAGAAGGGTAAGGAATAGGCAAACAAGGTTAAGTGACTTGCCCAGGGGCACACAGCTAGGAAGTGTCTGAGGCCAGATTTGCAGCAACTCATTTAACTAGAATTTGGAATTTCAATAAAAGAGTGCCAAGGTTGGAAAGGTAAATTGAAATCAGATTGTTGAGTTCCTTGGCTATCAGGCTAAGGAATTAGTATTTTATATTTTGTAGGCAATGGAAAGCCATAGAAGGTTTTTTTTTTTTTTAGTTTTTTTTTTTTAAACCCTTAACTTCTGTGTATTGGTTCCTTGGTGGAAGAGTGGTAAGGGTGGGCAATGGGGGTCAAGTGACTTGCCCAGGGTCACACAGCTGGGAAGTGTCTGAGGCCGGATTTGAACCTAGGACCTCCCGTCTCTAGGCTTAGCTCTCAATCCACTGAGCTACCCAGCTGCCCCCATAGAAGGTTTTTGAGGAGAATAGTAACCTAATCATTAGGAAGACAACTTAAATACTAGTGTAAAGAAATGGTGTCAGCCTTAAATGGAAAAGGATCTCTGCTAGATGATTTTTTATTTTAAAAAAATAACAAATTATTTCTAGTATCACAAAATTTCAACATTTTCATTGTTTTTTTTAGTTTATTTTGTTATGCTTGTCCCAACTGCATTTTAATCTGGCTTGGACTGCACTTATGAGTTTAGTTAGTGTATAAAAGGTAGTTTGGAGAAGGGAGAATAGTGGCCAGATTAAGCTAGGAGACAATGGGACAAATGACAGAGACATTTCAGGGGACAAATCAATACAATATGGTAGCTAATTAGATATGAGAAGGGAAGAACAGATAAAGAACCCAAATTTTCCCAAGTGTGATATGGAAAGTGATTATATCAGCAAGAGGAATTAGGGAATTTTGAAGAGAAATAATGGAGGGAACATTAGAAAGGGGAGGTTATAGTAGAATAAATACTGAATCATAAATTCTGGATTCAAAACCTGTCTGGGTTACTTATCAGGCTATATGACTCTGATTGATACATTATTCTTTGTCTCAGTATCCTTATCTACAAAATAAATAGATGGATTTGGTTATCTCCAAGCTCCTGTCTAATTCTAATGGTCTACAATAATAGATCATTGGTTTAACTCTTATTCTAGACCCAGAAGTTCTGGGTACTGGTTTCAGCTGGTCCCTCTCAGTTCTAACATTATTATGATGATTTTAATTTTTGGCTTGTTGAATTTTATCCATCTTGTTTCCTTATCCAAGAAGTCACCCTTGTGATGTAAAAGTGCCTTAGTCCACCCTCACTCTCTCCCCTCTGAAGTATGCCCTCAGAAGGTTCCCAGTATTTAATATCTTCCTTTTCTATTAACACATTGCTCTTGGATTATAAAACATGAATTAGGTCACAGAGAAGACCCATAATTCAATTTTCCTGGAAAATAGAACCAAGAGCCATGTTAGAGTAGAAAGGAACCAGAGACCATCTAGTTCAAAACTCCCCCAATTTAATGAATGAATAAACAGTATCAGAAAGATAAAAATATAGCAACTGTCAAAAGGATGACTAATGGCAATTCCAGGACTAGAATTCAGCTTCCTTGATTCTTAATCTATTTTTCTTGCAATGATACCATGGTAAAGAAAAAGATAAAAGAGAAAGTAGTGATGGAATTTGTTGGCCCATGAAAGAATCACAGATATTTCAATTCTTCAGAAGATTTCTTAAGTAGAAAGATGTAAGAGGGCCAAGGAAAATTATAGGAATTTGGGTCCAGAAAATATATGGAATCAAGGATAAGGGTCAAAGGAACAATTATTTTTTCAGCATATCAATGAAGGTTGAGGAATGATTAGAGAGTCAGAAGAATCAGAAGAGTACATCTCTCAAAATTGTGCTTATTTTCTTTCTAAATGTAACCTTTCTTTATTCTAGAGATATTGCCTATCCCCAGACATCCCTAGCCAACATTTATTCACCATATTTCCAAAACCAGAATTGTTTTCTAGCTAAGTTAGTTTGACAAAGCTAGAGTCCAATGGAAAGGATGTATAATATGGCCAGAACTATTTGTCCATCCTACAGCTCTACTGGATTTTCTTCCAGGAGAATACTAAGGATCTTTGCAAAACACATAGTGTAGAATCACACATGGCATATGCAGAAAACCCAGTGGGAAGAAAGAAATGGCTGCCCTCACTCTACGGTGATTTGCAAATGAGTCATCAATGATATGTAGGATGGTCTGAGAATCATGGCATCTTCCCCACTGTTCAAAATCACTTCAGTATTTCAGCCTGGAAGGGAGAATACTAACTAGATCTGAATCAATATTATATCAATGAAAAGATGAGTCAGAGACACTGCCTCATCCTTTCTGCCCCTCTCTTCCTCTGTCCCTCTTCCCATCCAAAAATGTAGGCTCCTCTTTCTCTCTTTCTCTAGAACTGTAAATTGTTTGAACAGTTCCAGTTGCCTGTTCTTTAATGAAATTTGGCTCTATTTAACATGTTTTAATAAGCATTATGTGATAGTTATGACAAATACACTGATTTTTAAAAATGAAACAATTCCTTCCCTCCAGGAACTTATATTCTCCTGGAGAGAAACATGCACATAGACAATTAAATACAAAATGAGCTTAAAATAAGTATAAAGCAACATTGGGAGTGAAGAACTAACGAAGTGAGAATTCAACAAAAGCACCTTTTAAAAGGCAATACTTGAACTGTGTCTTGAAGGGAACTGAAAGGTAGATAAGAAAAGAGTGTACTTCACGAATGGAAACAACCAGTGCAAAGACATGGAGGTGGAGATGGAATGCCATGTATAGGAAATAGCAAGGTCAGTTGGACTGGGATATCAAGTGTGTCCAGGGCAAAAATAAGCAGACAACTTAGAAAAAAAAAGATGGAAGCCAAATAGCATAGGACTTTAAAGACCCAATAGAAGAGTTTGTATCCTATCATAGGGACAATAAGGGAAAGACTTTGTAAGAGAAAGAAATCCATATTTCAACAGAACCACAGATTCTCAAAGTTAGACAGGATTGAAAAATTCCACTAGTCCATCCATATCTACAAAGGAATCCCTTCCATGACACCCCCAACAAGTAGTCTTCCAACCTTTTCTCAAAAACCTCAAATGAGTATAGTTTTCCCTCCTTCAATAGAGCTTTCCCTCTCAATGGAATCTTCCTACAGGAGAGTAGAAGGAGGAGGAGAAGGAGGAAGAAAAAGGAGGAGGAGGAAGAGGAGGAGGAGGAGGAGGAGGAGGAG
>NW_025390984.1:2881-8252 GCF_016433145.1 Gracilinanus agilis | reverse complement strand
CCTTCCTTCCTTCCTTCCTTCCTTCCTTCCTTCCTTCCTTCCTTCCTCCTCTAGCAGGCCCTTAATAAGTGTTTACTGGCTCAGATTGAACCCATTAACCTCCATCCCTTCTCGGCACACCGGTTTGATCCTCTGAAAAGATGAGGAGGCTGGTCTCGGTGGCCTCTCAAAGTTTACACACCAATATTGTTGAAGTTATTCGATTGTATTTTTAATGATTTTCTCTGGAGGTCATGGAAGTCCCAGAGGAGTGTGAGGCCTCCACGTGGCCTCCATATGACAGCTCAGATGCTTTTTGTGGCCTCTATGGCTGGAGGAGCTGAGTGCGGGTTGCAGAGTTTTCTGGAATTCCTGGGCTGTGCAATCTGGAATATCTGTTAGAAGTCCTTGGCACAGCACCCAGCACCGAGGAGTGCTAGAGAGATATTTTTGTCTCAAAGCCCTTCCTTCTGCCTTAAAAACAACAAGGGCTAGGCAGTGACTTGGGTTCCACAGCGAGGCCGTGTCCGAGGTCAGATTGGAACTTGGGACCAGGGACAAAGGTGTCTCCTGAGCTTGTCCCAGGCCAGGCCAGAGCAGAGGCACCCCGAGGCTAGTGAAGGTGCTCCATCCCTCACGTTGCCTCCCTTCTTTCCCATCATTATTTCCTCAGTAGCCTCCTCCCTGGGAGTCCTAAAAATGACCAGTGAAACCTCCCCTTCCATCTTAGATTCTGTACCGTGTGCTGGTTCCAAGGCAGAAGAGCAGGTAGGGCTAGGCAAAGGGGGTGAAGGGACTTGCCCAGGGTCACCCAGTGAGGAAGCATCTGAGGCCACATTTGAACCCAGGACCTCCTGTCTCTGGGCCTGGCTCTCCATCCACCGAGCCACTTCACTGCTCCCAAAAAGGATTCCTGAAAAGGGAAAAGGACTTGCCCAGGGTCACCTAGCCAGACTGTCATGCCCTGAGGCTCCTAAATCCGGTCTCAAATTCTTTGTTGTCTTCCCCTTGGTTAGCGGAGAAGAAAAGGCAAGGAAGCAGCTTCTGCAGCTTCCGTGTGTCTTCTGGGAAGGGAGCTTTGCCCCGATCCGTCCCGGAGCATAGAGGTGGCCGGCACGCCTCTTTACGGGGCTCCCAGGGAAATTTCATTTTTTACGGTGAATGGAATTGAGTGGCATCCCAGCATTTCAAGTTCCACCTTCCCCCTTCCCCCAGACTATCTCCATCTCTGAGCCTTTCGAGCCAACAGCCAGCTCATCCCTCGACAGCAGCATCCACCCACCATTTGTCACTAAGGAAGGGAGATGCTCCAGGCCGTAGGCACAGAGTGGTTCTCAGTTTCTTTCTTTACATTAGATTTGGATTCCTACCATCCAGCCAGATAGAGCTGGGGCCACAAGGGAGCACAGATGACAGAGCAGCAGGCCGGGAGTCAGGAGGCCCTGGGTTCGAGTCTGGCTTCAGACACTCCCTCACTGGGTGGCCGCAGCCAAGTCACTTCACCCCGATGGCCTGGCCCCGAGCGCTCTTCCGTCTTAGGACTGATACTGAGACGGAAGGTAAGGGCGGGAAGGAAAGCAAGCAAGCTCGCTGCTGGCGATCTATGAAGGGAATGCCAACGACGACGGGGCTCTGAGCCTCCAGGAACAGCCTGCATTGCCGGCGACGTTGCCCAAAGCCGCTGGGCCACCGGGGAAGGCATGACTTCCCTGAGTGACGCTGGGTGCTAGAAGGATGCTGTTAGAAGATAAGCTTTATTCGTCTGGAGATGAGAAGCTGCTGGAGGAAGAATCGGAGGTTCAGAGAGAGCTGAGAGTGTTCATTTCAGCTGGTGACGTTATTCTATGTCAGTTACACGCTCTGGGGGGGGGGGACGTTCCGGGAGGGGCAACGGAGCCACATGCAGCTGCTTTCTCTCTCAGGGCTGGAGAAGGTAACATCTTTGCCTCTCTCTATCTTGGTCTGAGGGAAAGACTTGAAGGAGGGAAGCATTTTCTTTCCAACTTGGGAAACACCATTTATCTGTTACTGTCTAAAGATGGATTAAACTGTCAAACAAACAAACAAACAAACAAAACCTGGTCTTTGGTTTGGACTCTGAGTGTGTTAAGGCTTAACAGACTCAGAGTCCTAACTTGATTCTTGTGGAGACTCAGCCAGCTAGCCTTGGTTCTCTTTATAACTTAAAGGTGAAGTTAAGAGTTAGAGTGGTTAGGTTTATTTAGAAGAGTATAAATTTGGTTATTTAGATCAGGGAGGATTCGCGTAGCCTGTGAACCACAGGAGAAGCGGTTCCTTGTAGGACCTGGGAGTTTATTTGGGTGGAGTTAGAATCCCTTAGAATTAGGAATCCTTTTCCCCTTCTATATATTTAAATAAATAGTTCATAAACAAGAGTCTCTTTAGCATTCCTTGCACCTTGCATTGCTTGCCTAATATTATTTTTACAGTGGAATGACGCAGACAGGCCCTGATGGGATGGGATTTGGGGGACCATGGACAAGTTGCAGAAGTGGACCTTTGTGCAAGTGGCCCACCCCTTCATTGAGACCTTGGCGCCCCCCCACCCACTTTTTTTTTTTTACCTTTCATCTTGGAGTCAATACTGAGTATTGGCTCCAAGGCAGCAGAAGAGTGGTAAGGGTAGGCAATGGGGGTCAAGTGACTTGCCCAGGGTCACACAGCTGGGAAGTGTCTGAGGCCGGATTTGAACCCAGGACCTCCCGTCTCTAGGCCTGGCTCTCCATCCACTGAGCTACCCAGTTGCCCCCTCCCCCCCCCTTTTGCCAAAGCCTGTGACCTCCTGGAGGGCAGGGCCTAGACCATGAGGATATTTTTAAAGCCCATAGCATGGTGCCTGGCAGGTCGTGGGTGCTCTATAAATGCTCACCCTTCTCCGCCTCCTCTGCCATATTTGTAAATACTTAATACAGTACCTGGTATACAGCAAACATTGAATAAATGCCTTTTCATCAGTTTACTTGTTCCTGCCCAGGCAGCCCAGTGGAAATTCAGGAGACGGAGATGCAAAAGAATCCCAGGTGACAATCCTTCAGACATGTGCACAGCCAATGGCCGGGAAATAGGGCTTTAAACCCATTAAA
The DNA here is from genome assembly GCF_016433145.1 of Gracilinanus agilis. Taxonomy (NCBI): domain Eukaryota; kingdom Metazoa; phylum Chordata; class Mammalia; order Didelphimorphia; family Didelphidae; genus Gracilinanus; species Gracilinanus agilis. Next base: position 5,169 of record NW_025390984.1, on the reverse strand, counting down.
ATGGGTTTGACAAATATAAGACTTTTTACAAGTTGTGGTCATCATTTATAATAATTGAATATTAAGTCATGAGACTGTTAGTAGCTTTAGTAGCTTTATTACAGCAAAAGAGTGAGAGTAGGAGAGGGAAATGTAGAAAGGAGCAGAAAATATTGCCTAGCTACAAATACCCCAAGTCTGGTCCCAATGTCTCTAGACTGCCAATGCGAATCTGAATGCGAATCTTACCAGCCCAGAAGTGTGTCTCCAGCCAGGTGTTTCAACAACCAAAGACTGACACAGAAGAGGCAGAGCCTCAAAGGGCAGTCTCTGACACCAAGGAGGCAAGAGTCTCGCCCAAGCGAGCGTCCCTTTTCAGCCCAAGTCTCCAACACCGAAAGCCGGGTCTTCACCAGAATCCAAAGTCCAAACCAGGAAGCCAAAATCCGAAGCCACAAAAGACACTGAGCTGTCCAAGAGCTTCGTCCTCCGAGGAGCCAAAAGACCACCAGCCCGAGAGGCCCTGCCCCTTTGCCTGTAGGAAATGGGAGCCCGTCCCTTCTCTCTCCAGCCGGGGGAGCAGGGGGGCTGGAGAGACAAGCAGGGAGCTGGAAGCGCTCTTCAGAGCCCCCCGGCCCATCGCAAGGCTGGATGGGGCTGAGATACTCTCTCCAGAAGCGGGAAGAGGGGCCATAGCCATCGCCTTCTTGGCCTCCGCGATGCAGACGCTACAGACCCAGGAGGAGGCTCACGGGACGAGGGGCTCCTCGCCGGGGGGCCTCCTTCTGCGAGGCTCGAGCTGGGCGAAGGCCAGACTGAGGGAAGCGCCGACAGGATGGAGGCGCCCTGATCGGCACTCCACCGGGCCGGGCCCAGCCCTCTCTGCCCCACGAAGGCCATGTCTGGGGACGACCCGACCTCCTGACCACACCATCCGCCGAGGGTCGAAGACGGACGAGGGGAGAGGGGCGAGGAGGGCGGCCGGTCTGAAGGCCACATTAAAGAGCCAGAGAGCAGCGGGCACCTGGAGAGGCGCCCAGAGTGCTGGGCAGGACAAGGCGGCCAGAAGACAAGGAGGGGAGCCCCGCGTCCATCTCAGTATCCAAGGGGTCTCCCAGAATCCCAGACCGAAGCTCCAAGATGTGCCTTTGGCTGGGGAGAGCATGGAGGGCTCCAGGCTAGCCTGAGGGTGGAGGAAGAGGCTTTCTCGTGCCGCCTCTGCTCTCCTCACAGCCACTTCAGGGCCCAGCAGGCTGCTCGGGACAAAAGAGACCAGGGACCCCCCCAGCCCTCGTGCCCTGGCCTTCGCCCTGGCATGAGTCATCCGAAACCTTAAACGAGTGCACTGTCTCCCCCGAGCCTCCTCGGGCCCAAAGGCAAAGCCGGGCATGAATGCAGCCCAGCCTGTGCGTGCTGAGGCGCCACCGAGGACCCGTCTTCCCTAGCCCGCGTGGCAGAGCGGACTGAGGGCTGTGGGAATCCGGAAGAACCGAGTTCAAAGCCTGCCACATCCCCCCGGGCAGTCCCTGGCAGGGCACTCACGCCGGCTCTCGAGACAAGTTAGTAAGTCTGAGCCAGAGACAGGCTGATCTGCCTCCGGGCAGGGAGTTTCCATCCTGGGAGTCCCTCGGCGTGGATGAAATCTGCCGTCTGGACAAAGGGCGGCCCCTCCGGGCCTGCTGAGCCTGGGCACCGCAAGCAGCTCCTGGAACCCTTGAGCCAGACGCCAAGGCATGGTGCCAGGCTTATAGGTAAGGTAAACTGAGGCTAAGAGATAGAAAAGGGACTTGGCCAGGGTCACACAGCCAGGAAGCGCCCATTGAATTGACATCTTGCTAACTCTGAGGACCATTTCTCTACCCGCTTTACCATCCTGCCCTCCACAAGCGCCTCCCTCCAGACGCCCCTCCGCGGCCTCAGCTCCACTCCAGGAATAGCCTCTCGAGCAAGCCCAGGGAAAAGGCCTGAGTGACCACGTCACCAGCATCAAAGGGCTCCTTGATGCTGTCAGGTGGGGCCCACGTGGGGCTGCGGGTGGGCCTGCCACAGCTAATGAAGTTAGCCACGGGGCCACCCCAACCTCTGCGGCTCTATCATCTATCCCAGCTGAGATGCAAGAGAGACAGAGACAGAGAGAGAGAGACAGAGAGAGAGAGACAGAGAGACAGAGAAAGAGAGAGAGAGAGAGAGAGAGAGAGACAGAGACAGAGAGACAGAGACAGAGAGAGAGAGACAGAGAGAGAGAGACAGAGAGACAGAGAAAGAGACGGAGAGAGAGAGAGAGAGAGAGAGAGAGACAGAGACAGAGA
>NW_025390984.1:0-2826 GCF_016433145.1 Gracilinanus agilis | reverse complement strand
AGAGGAGAGACAGAGAGAGACAGAGAGACAGAGAAAGAGACAGAGAGAGAGAGAGAGAGAGAGAGAGAGAGAGAGACAGAGACAGAGAGACAAAGACAGAGAGAGAGAGACAGAGAGACAGAGAAAGAGAGAGACAGAGAGACAGACAGAGAGACAGAGAGACAGACAGAGAGACAGAGAGACAGACAGAGAGACAGAGAGAGACAGAGACATGGGGGGAGAGAGAGACAGAGAGAGACAGAGACACAGAGAGAGACAGAGAGAGAGACAGAGAGAGACAGAGACACAGAGAGAGACAGAGACAGAGACACGGGGGGAGAGAGAGACAGAGACAGAGACATAGAGACAGTGAGACAGAGACACAGAGAGAGACAGAGACACACAGAGAGAGACAGAGACAGAGAGAGACAGAGACAGAGACACACAGAGAGAGACAGAGACAGAGAGAGGCACAGAGAGAGAGAGACAGAGAGTAAGAAAGAGAGAGAATGAGAAAGAGGGAGAAACAGAGACAGAGAGAAGCAGAAAGCAGGAGAGAGACAGAAAGACAGAGAAGGAAGGAGGGAGGGAAAGAGAGACAGAGTGTGTGTCTCTTCTCTGGGGCAGACGTCTCTGAAGTCGTCCCCTCTCCTTGGCGGTGTGTCCATCCAGAGGTCGTTTTGATCTCCTGAATATACTCTGGCCCCCAGCCAAACCGGCCCCTTTTCGAAGGAGCCCCATGATTTCCTCCCTCCGCGCCTTTGTCCCCCCTCTCCTTCTGCCTAGAATTCGCCCTTGCTTGTTCCTTGCTGACATGTTCCCCACCTCCAAAGGGCTCTCCCTTCCATGCTGAAGTTTCCCTCCACCAGGGGGGCTCTCGCCTCCTCTGCACCCCCTGGCACGTACGGGTCTCGCAGGCTCGGTCTCGAGCGCCTTTCCGCCAAAGCGTGATTCGTCTGCACGCCTGACGCCCCTCGGGGACGGTGCTCGCTTCTGGAGGGCAGGCACTTTCTCCGACTCACTTTTGTACCCAGAAGTGCCCAGTGACGGCAGAGCACGGCTGGCCCGGCGGGCACGATGCCCACCGGCCAGATGAGACAAGCTCACCAGCACACGCCAGGAAGCTGGAAAGCTCACGGCAGAAGCTGCTGTGCCCCCTGCCCTGGGCACAGCTCCTTCTCGTCCCTGCAGCCCCTTCTGCCCGTCTCCGTCCTGCGCCGACCCCTAGGCTTCCTTCCAGCGCCCACACCGTGCAGGGGCTTCCGAAGGAGGCGACTCTTCCCCTTGCAGGCGTGGGATGACGAGGGATGACGAGGGATGACGAGGGATGACGAGGGATGACGAGGGAGGGGAGGAAATGCACAGTCGTGTGTCTGCCCGGGTATTCCTGTCTTTCATTACAGTCTCACCAGGAGGCGATGCGCTTGCCTGGCGTTCAAAGCCCTCCCGGGCCAGGCTGGTCCCACACCACCCTCCACACGTCCTGGAGCCCCTGCCCTGGGGGAGCCGGGCTCTCGTCCCCTTGGCTGCCACCATCTCTGCCTCTGCCCACCCCTCCTCCTCCTCCAATGCGTAGTGACCTAGTGGGGGCCTCCCCCCGTTAGCCCCTTGAATCCGCCCCTCCTCTAAAGCCCTGCTTGCCCCAGGAAGTCCTCCCTGATCTCCCCAGCTGGGAACCGGCTTCCTCCTCGGCCCTGTGGGAGGGCACTCGGGTCTGCATCATTGCCCGTCGTGCATTAGGGGCGCCCATCAGGGCTTCCGTCTCTGGTCCCCTCCACAAAGACGGGCCTGGGGGGCCTCCTAAACTTGGGGCGTCTCTAGTGCCCAGCCGGGGCTCCTAAGCAGCGTTGATTGTTTTTATCCTCCTCTGCCTACAGGGCTTCTGGCATGGGCCTCTTTTCGGGGGGGCCCCTTTGAAAGCACCCCGCACGTCGCATAAGAAAGGAGGCTCATGGGACTTCCTGGGGGAGGGGCCAAAAGCTGGCAGTGCCTTGCCCAAGGTCATGGGATTTGAATCCAGACCCTCAGACTCCAAATCCATGCTCATGAGGACCTTCCGCCATGTGCCTCCCAGGTCCGAGTCTCATCCACTGAGTGGGTTCCTCGTTTTGCTTTGCTGCTGCCTGACTGGACCCGGAGCCCCCGCATGATGGGGGTGGCCCAGCCGGACCCCAGCTCTCCTGCAGAATCCCAGCCTTGGTAGGGAGCCTCAAGGCCCTGCTGCCCCCCACAGACCTGGATGCGAATCTCCACGACGTTCCTACGGGGTCCGAAGACTCCCCTTCCCCCGGCATACGGCCAGCGCTCGGCTGCCTCCTGGCTCTGCCTCCCTCCATGGCGCCCTGATAAATGGTCGGCCGCAGGCCAGGCTCTCCCGGCGTGGAGGGGGGGACGGGCACGAGGCGCCCCCGCCCTCGCGGTGCCGGCCAGCTTGGGCTCTGGCCGACTTTCTCGCCCGCTCCCTGCTCGGCTCTGCCGTGGAGGCTGCCAGGAACACAGGCCTGGAGTGACCGGCGGGACAGTGACGGGTGCCGGAGATCCAGGCCCAGCCCAGCCCTCCGAGTGGTCTCCTCCCCTCCCTCCCTTCAGAGGCCGCTTGGCCCTCCGAGCAGCCGGCGTCCCCCAGCAGGCCCCCTCCTGGGCCAGCCTTTCCTCCTCCGGCGAGGGAGGCCATCGATGGTCCTGAAGCTGCCCCCACCCCGGGGAAGCCCAGGACAGCCGCACTCGGACGGGGCTCTGAGCCGGGTACGGCAGAGACCCCGAGCAGGAAGGCCCGGAGGGCCGCCGGGTCCGGCCTCCTCCTTTAGCAGACGAGGAAAGGAGTGAGAGAGAGCCGAGGAGCCGAGG
>NW_025390983.1:0-5644 GCF_016433145.1 Gracilinanus agilis | reverse complement strand
CTGTGGTATATGCGGGTGATGGAATACTATTGTGCTAAAAGGAATAATAAACTGGAGGAGTTCCAGGCGAACTGGAGAGACCTCCGGGATCTGATGCAGAGCGAAAGGAGCAGAGCCAAAAGAACATTGTACACAGAGACTGATATACTGTGGTAAAATTGAATGTAATGGGCTTCTGTACCAGCAGCAATGCAATGACCCAGGACAATTCTGAGGGATTTATGGTAAAGAATGCTACCCACATTCAGAGGAAGGACTGCAGGAGAGGAAACATATAAGAAAAGCAACTGCTTGAACGCATGGGTCGGGGCGGACATGATTGAGGGTGTGGACTCAAAACTACCACACCAATGCAACCACCAACAATTGGGAAATTGGTCTTGATCAAGGACACATGACATAACCAGTGGAAAAGTGCGTCGGCCATGGGTGGGGGGAGTGCGGGGGGTGAAGGGGAAAATAGGAGCATGAAACATGTAATCATGTTAAAAATGATTATTAATAAATGCTAAAAAATAAATAAAAAAAAAAAAAGATTCCCCCATTTGACTGCATCCCTTCTTATCTTAGAGACATTAATTTTATGCAGAAGCTGTTTAGTTTCATGTAATCAAAGTTGTTTATTTTAAATTTTATAATTGGCTCTAACCCTTGTTTGGTTAGGAATGCCTAGAACTATATGATCTATTTCTCTTCTAATTTTTATGTAACATAATCTTTAATATTAAGGTCCTATTATATGTGTGTTATATGATTAGAAACAAGATGCAAAGGTGCATAATTTTCTGTATTTACTATAAATTGTATTTACTGTGTGAAAAAATAATGTACATACACTTTTTCACACTTATAGACATTGTAGTGTTTCCCAAGTAATTTGCAAGAATGGTGAATTTTTTACATAAGGGAGATTGTAAGGGTGTGCTCCTTTTAGACTTTAGTACAGTTACAGGTCTTAAGGGCCAAGCCAGAAACAATAAGATGTAAGATTGAGAATCTTTCAGGTGTGATTGGATCATTCTATTTAAAGGATCTGAAGCTTTGGGGAATTCATTTTCATATGAAAATGCCAGGAAAACTGCTTAGCAAGCAGCAAAGATAATGAGCTTGCTTTCAAGGTTCTGCCTTCAGTATCTTTTCTCCAGCCTCTCATTTACATAGGCCAACAGGAGACTATTAGAGGTTTAAAAAATTGGAGAACCCCAACCCTGGAGATGCTTGGCAATTATTGAGCATGCAGCCATTGTTTGGTTATGGCCTTCCCTGCAGAGATGAAGATGTGAGATATTTACTGGATAGTAATCAGGTTAAGGAGAGTTCTCTCACTGAGCAGTAGGGCAGCCCTAAACCAGAAAGAGTCTATACTCCCTTCTCCTATCCTTTGTTTGGCATGGGACAAAATTCTGAACTGAAGTCTTGAGGTAACATACTTGGAAAAGCATGTCAGTCCTAATCTAAGGGTTTCCTTCCTTTTTGAAAGAGCACAGAGGTTGCAACTGAGCTTGAAGCCATCAAGAAGCAAGACCAGAAGTCAAGTGAATTAGTCCATTCAACAAAGATGATATGCCCTGGGTTGTGGGACCAGGATCCCAGCACCTTCCCCTATATGAGTTAGGCTACTTTTTCCCCTGAAAGGTGACAAAACTTTCCCTAGATCTTGATTGATCTAGGAGGCTAAGGTACAAAGTGTGCCTCCTTTGATGTAGCTCCCTGGTAGCCTCTGTCCATATTGATATGGCTTCATGGCTATTTACAGACATAAAATGTCCACCCCATGTGGAAAATGGGCTTTTTAAAAATGGTAGATGTTGGGACATTAATGCATTGCTGGTGGAGTTGTGAACTGATCCAGCCATTCTGGCTGGCAATTTGGAATCATGCTCAAAGGGCTATAAAAGAATGCCTGCCCTTTGACCCAGCCATACCATTGCTGGGTTTGTACCCCAAAGAGATCATAGATAAACAGACTTGTACGAAAATATTCATAGCTGCGCTTTTTGTGGTGGCAACAAATTGGAAAAGGAGGGTATGTCCTTCAATTGGGGAATGACTGAACAAACTGTGGTATATGCGGGTGATGGAATACTATTGTGCTAAAAGGAATAATAAACTGGAGAAGTTCCAGGCGAACTGGAGAGACCTCCAGGAACTGATGCAGAGCGAAAAGAGCAGAGCCAGAAGAACTCTATACACAGAGACTGACATTCTGTGGTAAAATCAAATGTAATAGACCTCTGTACCAGCAGCAATACAATGACCCAGGACANGAAACTACCACACCAATGCAACTACCAATAATTTGGAAATTGGTCTTGATCAAGGACACATGACAAAACTAGTGGAAATGCGCATGGGTAGGGGGAGCGCGGGGGGGGGGGTTGAAGGGGAAAGGAGGAGCATGAATCATGTAACCATGTTAAAAATGAATATTAATAAATGTAAAAAAAACACAGAAAAGAACAGAAGGAAGTTTAGAAGTAAGCAAAGATAAGTCGGGCAGTTTGCAAAGTAACATGAAAAGTTTATTACATACTTTAAAACAAAAAGAAGCAGTATGAAACAAAAATTCAAGTTTTCATATACAATCTCCTTTTTGTTTGGCATTGTGTGAAAATTTTTTGTGTTGTTGTGAGGAAGATTACTTAATTATTATTTAGAAGACCTAGCAGGAAGGCCTGGAGAATTCTAAATGGAATGGGGAAGCAGGAAGTGTGGCTCTTGCTCTGAGACGGACTCCATGGTGGTTGGGATAAGTTGTACCTGATCCTGGGAGACCTCAAAGGAAGTGGAGTTTGCACCCTGATTTCTTGATATCCAGAAGGAAGACTGTCATCTACTTGTGGGAGATTTTGGTAGAGACTATTAATCCCAACTTGAGTTGCAGGTTAATTTGGGCTGGGTTAGCTCCCAGAATCTACCCACCTGAAGGAGTATAGATAGTGGTCCTGGAAGAGCTGCAACATCACTGGAGTGTGTCAGGACTCTGCTGTGAGGATTCCCATTTCAGTCCTGCTATTCTTTGGGTCCTGTCTTACTTTAGGTTTAGTTCAGTGTAGATAAGTCCCTCCCCTAACCCTGTAGTTTGCCCATAGTCTGGAAGTGTAGAAAACCCTATTCCCATCCTTTAGACCATAGTTCCCTTAATTAAATTTGTTAAAAACTCTTGTCATTTGCTTGCTAGTTTTCACAGGCCCCTTGTCTAGGTGGGGAAGGGTGACAGGCCTAACTGTCACTTCTGTCAACAGTCTTTTCCCTTAACAGCTCAACCCAGTTTCCCTATCTTGTTAAGTCCTCACCTATTGTCCATTCCTATCTCCAACTCACCCTTCTGAACCCACATATAATATTTTAGTTAACTCCCCTGGTTTTCCCCATAAGAGTGTTTAGACTAAGTGAAACTATTAAAGCTAATAAAATCACAAAATGAGATTGCTTGGAAGGGAAAGAGATAAGGGTCCATGACAGAATGGGCATGACATGGATGATTAACCAGCAAAGAAGGATCAGACTTTTAGCAGGACAACCCAGGAGAGAAGAATGTCACAGAAACCTAGGGAAGAAAGAGTATACTGGAAGTTATCAACAGTTTCAAATGCTACAAAGAAGTCAAGAAGCATGAGGATTGAAATAAGACCATTTGATTTGACAATTAAGAGATGATTGGTGGGGCAGCTAGGTGAACCTAGAAAACTAGGCCTAGAGATGGGAAGTCCTGGGTTCAAATATGGCTTTGGACACTTCCCAGGTCTATGATCCTGGGCAAGTCACTTAACCCCAATTGCTTCACTCTTACTATTCTGCCTTGGAAGCAATACACAGAATTTATTCTAAGACAGAAGGTAAGGATTTAAAAAGAGACCATTGTTGACCAACAGGAATAGAAATCAGTGTTAAAGGAGTTATGAAAAATTGGACAGGTAAAGCTCTGAATTAAGAGAAACATTCTGGAAAATAATTTGAGATTATTCAAATGCAGTAGAGATCCCACAACTAGGTGTATGCCTTTTAACAGACTACTGAGAAAAAAAGCACCCCATATATTTATAAAAGCAATTTTGTTATTGCAAAGGCCTGGAAGTAAGAGATTCCCATTAAATGGACAATGACTAAAAATATTGTAGTAAGTAAAAGTAAAGTATATTACTATGTATTAAGAAACATAATTACAGGGAAGCATGGAATGACATGAAATAATTTAACGTGAAGTAAGCAGAGCAATGAATATATAATGTATAATGACTACACCTTTGTAAATGGAAAGAACAGCAAAATATTCAAAAATGAATGGGTTCAAACCCAGCCTCAGCCACTTCCCAGCTGTGTGACCCTGGGCAAGTCACTTGACCCCCATTGCCCACCCTTACCAATCTTCCACCTATGAGACAATACACTGAAGTACAAGGGTTTAAAAAAAAAAAATGAATGTTACAAAATAACAAAGAACAGGATTGTCAAGAAGACATACTCCTTTGCAGAGTTTAGGAGGTCTGTGTATGTGTGTGTGCTGCATTGTGTTTTGTGTGTGTGTGTGTGTGTGTGTGTGTAACTGCACATAATGTTAGATTTATTCAATGTGTTCATTGGTTTTGCCAAACTGTTTTGTCTACTTCCTTTTCTTTAAAAAAAAAAAAAAAAGGCTCTTATAAGATATACCCATCTCTGGGAAGGTAAGTATGAGAAATACAAAGGAAATCTATGTTTAAAAAAATTCAATAAAATCTATTTTTTTAAAAGATCATTTGTAAATTAAAGTAATGGGACCAGAAGTCAGACTGAAGGGGGTTTAGAAGAGAGTGAAAAAAAGAGGAAATGGATGCAACTGGTATATATGGCTTTCTTAGGAAGTTTAGCTGAGGAGAAGAGAAATATAAGATACAGGGATGGTAGAAATGAGAGATTTTTAAGAATGAGGGAGTCATAGGTGTGTTTAAAGGCAATATAAAAGGAGTTAGTTTATAGAAATATATATAGTGATAGTGATAGTGATGGCAAACTATCATGCACAGAATTGCAAAATAATTTCTATCACCACCACCCCCTCAAGCACTTGGGGTTACATCCTCACTGCCAGTCAGAGCCTATTATCTCAAGATGAAACGTGATAAACCAGAGAAAACACTGTGCCCTGGGCACAATCTGTTCGATTTTGTTGGCCTTGTCTCCACAAGGCTTGGCCAAAGGTATCCTCCTTACGTGTGCTAAAAATGTGTTCTCACATCCTATCAGTCCACAAACAAATGTCTAAGTGAAGATAAAATAGCTAGTTTTAAGACAAATAGGAGATAACAGGTTTCTATCTTGAATCTCATGAGATTTATCTGTGACTGATCAGATAAAAAGAGATGTCATTTTTTAATCTGTGCTGAGTACCCAGAAACTATTAGATACTGTCCAAAACATGCTCATAATAAGGTGCCAGTCTTCTGGCACCTGGCAAAGGTTTTTTGGTTATTCTAACTAAGCAATTCATTTCTTGACTTTGTACTGCATTTCTCCCACCCCAACTTTTGTTTACACATTCCTTATGCCTGAATTGCCTCTTTCAATAGACTCCAATGTCCTAGAGAGTAAGTATATATATATATATATATATACACACACACATAATATATTATATATATTTATAATAAATATAATTATGTAC
>NW_025390982.1:0-8891 GCF_016433145.1 Gracilinanus agilis | reverse complement strand
CCCCTCTGTCTCTGTCTCCCCTGTCTCTGTCTCTCCTGTCTCTGTCTCTGTCTCCCCTCTGCCTCTGTCTCCCCTCTGTCTCTCTGCCTCCCCTGTCTCTGTCTCTCTCCCCTGTCTCTCCCCTGTGTCTCTGTCTTTCTCTCCTGTCTCTCCTCTATGTCTCTGTCTCCCCTCTGCCTCTGTCTCCCCTCTGTCTCCCCTGTGTCTCTCTGCCTCCCCTGTCTCTGTCTCTCCTGTCTCTGTCTCCCCTGTCTCTCCTCTGTCTCTGTCTCCCCTCTGCCTCTGTCTCCCCTCTGTCTCTCTGCCTCCCCTGTCTCTGTCTCTCTCCCCTGTCTCTCCCCTGTGTCTCTGTCTTTCTCTCCTGTCTCTCCTCTATGTCTCTGTCTCCCCTCTGCCTCTGNNNNCTCCTCTATGTCTCTGTCTCCCCTGTCTCTGTCTCTCGCCTCCCCAGGCTCCTGCCGGCTCCCTCCCCCTTCTGGGTCTCCCTTCCCGCCCTGCCCCTCCCCCCCAGTCCCCGCATCTCTGGCTGTCTCCACAGTCTCCCTCCAGCCCCGGCCCTGAAGCTCTGCTGCCCGACAGTCCGGCCACCCCGCAGCCCCCATGGCCAGAGGAGTCGAGGCCCTCGCGATCCTGGCTGCCCTCCTGATCCAAGGCTCCTCTTCGCTGCAGGCTCCCCAGAGGTGAGCCCCGCCCGGCCGGGCTCCCCAGCCCAATGGCCCGGGCCAGCTCAGAGGGGGCGGGGCCCGAGGCTCCCCTTCCCTTCCTGGGCCTCGCGGGGCCTGGGCCGAGGCTGGCTAGCGTGGACTCTGGCTCCCGGGAGCCTGCCGGGCTGGTTCGGGTGGGCAGGGGAAGCGGGCGGGGCCGGGAGCCAGCCAAATGCCCCGCTCGAGCTCGAGCTCCGCAGTGACAAAGAGCTTCCGGCCGGCCTCCCGCCGACTGGTCGGGCTGTAGCCGAGGCTCCCGGGGAGCGCTTCGGCCACGCCACCGCCAGGGCCTAAAGTCGTCTCCGCCTCCGCCCTCGGCAGGGCTCAGCGCCACATGGACGGCGCCTTCACGAGCGAGCTGAGCCGCCTGCGGGAGAGCGCCTTCGTGCAGAGCCTCATCCGCTCGCTGGTCGGCCTGGGGCCCAGGTGAGCGCCGCCCCGGGGGCTTGGGGCTCGGGAGGGAGGGGGAGGGAGCCCGCCCGCCACTGCTGTCTGTGGCTCCCCGGCCGGCCCTAGCCCTCCGCTCGCGCCTCGCGCCTCCCTCCGCAGGGCCCAGAGACACTCGGACGGCACGTTCACCAGCGAGCTGAGCAGGCTGCGGGACGTGGCCCAGGTGCACCGGCTCATCCAGCAGCTGGTGGGGAGGCGCAGGTGAGGCCTCGCTCGGGGCGCCCTGGGGCTCCGTCCGTCCCCTCCCCGCCCCCTCCGCCCTAACCCCGCAGACGCCTGCCGGCCCGGCCTCATTTCCCCTCTTTCTTCCTTCGGGGTCGGGAGAAGATCCCTCCGAGAGCCCGAGACGGCCGCCGGGAGGAGCTGGCGGGGGGATGGGCCCCCCTCGGGCGGCCAGGCAAGCAGGCCCCGCCCCCGCTGGCCTGGGGGCGTGGCCTCGGCCTTCGGGCCCCGCCCAGGAGCCCCTCTGCGGCCCTTCGTGGGAGATCCCCCGCTCCCGAGCGCCTGCCCCGAGGCCCCGCCTGCGAGGAGAGGATCCGGCGCGGGAGCTGCGGAGCCTCCCAGCCCGCGCGCCCAGCGCTTGTGATTGGCTAATAAAGGATCTGCTGTACAGAGCCGGCTCACCCCCAGGGGCCCTCCCCGCGGGCTTCTCTGGGAGACCAGAGGGGGGCCGCCCCAGGGCCGCTGGAAGCAGTGCGGCGGCTTCTTACTCTGGCCCTTTACCTGCCCCGGGATCCCTCCATCCAGGCCCCTGGGGCGAGCCCGCCGGCGAACAGCCCTTCGGCTATTCTGTGCCTCAGTTTCCATTTCTTTGTCCCAACCCAAGCAGGGGGAGAAGCTGGCTGAGCCGGGGTCAGGATGGGGGGCGCCCCGCACTCCCAGGGAACGTTCCGCTACCAGCCCCCCCCCCCCCCAGGCTCTTCTTCCCACTTGGGCAGGCTCATCCCCTCCTTCCCTTCCCACAATGCCCCGGGCCTTGTCCTGCGGGCTCCCAGTCTTTTGGCAGCCTTCTTCCCTTTCCTATGGAATGAGGGGCTGAGCTGGTGGGCGCCGGGCCCCTTCCCGTGCCTGGGCTCTTGTCCTCTGGGCCCCCGGAGATGCCCCCATCTGCCCCGCACCTCCGTCGGGGGCACCTCCCGCCTTCCTCCACAGCAAGTTTAGTGCCAGGAGCGCCGGACTTGCCTTGCCCGGGCCTTGGAGGGCGGCTTCTGACCCGGCTCTTCTTCCCGTGGACTCCCGCTCAAGCCTTCCGGTGCCAGGAACTGCCTTTGCGCGGGGCTCCAGCCTTGCAGACCATAATCGGCCTTCTCCCCGGGGCTGTCCCCTTCCTCTGGGGAGCGGCCGGCCCGGTGGGGGGAGGGGACCTGCCATAGTGCGGGGCGGGGGGGCTGCCCATTCCCAGATGCCCCCCCAGGAATCTTTCTGCCTTCAAAGGAGAGCCGGGAAAGAGCGCTTCCCCGGAGCCAGCGAAGCTCTGGTGCACGCAGTCGGTGCGCTTCGCTTCGCTTTTTTAAGTGTCCAATAAACTCAGCAAGTTACTCCAAAGGGTCGGGCTCCTCTTTCCTCTCGGCCTTCCGTTCGTTCTCTTTTGGGCCCTTTTAGGGCACCCTCCCCTGGGGGGTTCGCTTCCCTGCCCCCCCCGAAAAACCCACCCCCTGCGCCAGGCATGCTGGAACAGCAGACACGCTAACCAGCGCCCCCTCCACCACCCTTCAAAGCTCACAAACAAGCTTTCAGAGTTGGGTTTTCTCCGCAGAGCAATTTCCCCCCAAAGGACACAGACACACACACAGACACGGCAGGCAGAAGCAATCTTCCCTCCTTCCTTCCTTCCTTCCTTGTGAGCTAGTCACAATTGCAGGGATCTGGACTGCCCCCCCCCATTTCTTTTAAAAAACTTTCTTTTAATTTGCTTCACCTGCATGCAGGAACCATTTTGTACAATTGTTGTCTTACTCTTTGTGACCCAAATCCTCTCCCCACACCCAGTGGCCAACCGTCTCACATGGTTCCACACGGTTCCACGTGTGATGTTGATCATGCAATGTGTATTTCCGTGTTTGTTGCCTGGCAGCAAACCCTTCCTGAATGACAGAGTCGCAGGGGGGGATCCTGGAACTGCCCAGCAGATTCCAGGGAGGATGGAAAGCCCTCACTCCGATTCTCCTGGGTGACTCCTCTCTTACTAACACTCCTCATTGGGATTATTGTGATCAATATCCCTATTTGGCCCCAGGGAAATACAGAAGAATAGTAAAGGCTATTATTAGAGCCCTCACAGGCCCCCTACAAACTCCTAGGAAAGTCCCACCTTTACAGGTTATAATACAGACATTCTCCTAAAATCACCTCATAATGAACCAGCAAATAGTGAGTTCATGTTAAAGATTTCCAAACCCTAACTTAGGCCTCTCACTCCCACACACAGGTGCCTGCAAAAACAGGCCAGCACAGCATCCAGGTTTTCCTCCCTCCCTGATCTCTGATCCGGAATGTTAACACAGCAAAGGACAATGGATGAAATATGGGAACTAAAGCAAGTACACCTCTCCCTACTGCTTTGTTACAATAGCCCTGCAGGCTAGCCGAAACTTCAACTCACCTTGAAAAATATTGAAAAACGAAAGACTGGTTTTGAAACACTCTTTGGACCGGGTTAGTGTTATTGTATCTTTTGAAGTCTACTAGTGTAGCGAATCACTGCCTGATTAAATTATGTAAGAGCAAAGAATAATCAGCCCAGACTTGTTTGGTCAAAATGTAACTATTATACTAAGTGTAATGCATGAATTGCACCTCATGGCTGGATGGAAAGTACAATTTTCCAGCCCAGTTACTCCAGGATGAACATTTCTTGCCAAGCTTTTGCATCCTTTGTATAATCAAAGAAAATAGTATAATTAAGAAATGTCAATCAAATGATTTTGTAATTCAGTAGAAGTTAATGTATGACAATCCATTATCTCTAAGAAAAGATGTATGGTGAGAATGAAAATCAAGCCAACACGTATGTAATCTTAAGAGAAGGGTATGAAAAATAAAACCAGTCCAAGGCTGCCAGAAACAATCTTTGGGATATGTGATTGAAATGCAGATTGTATTCATTCATCTTATCTGCCTACACTGTCACACCCCCTCAAGCCCCTGGTCTTGCAGAGAGCTGGTTCTCCATACTTTGTCTCAGGAAAAAAGACACACATGGACAATTCTGAGGGAGGGCCTTAGGCCAGAGTGCTCCACCCCCATAAGGAACTTTGGGGGTTGGAATGCAGACGCTTATGCCCGGGTTCATGGGGTTCTAGCCCCACAGGGTTTTGCCACTCACAAACATGAACAATCTGGAAAAATAAAAGAATAAATTAAATTTACAAAGAGGAGCACATGTTGGAGAAAAATCTCCTGAAGACCAGATAGGGAAGAGTGGCTGGCTTCTGTCTGCATTCAGACTCCCTCGTCCTGGCTATGGCGCTGGAGAGCGTTTTCCATCATGAGCCAAGATCCTTGCCCAGCTGCTGGTTTTCCTTTTTTGTCCTATTAGCCAGTCTGCCAGGTGTGACAGGGCACCTGGGTTGTTTTCATTTGCATTTCTCTAATCCCTGGTGATCTGGGCTACTTTTTATGACCAGGGATAGTTTCAATGTCTTTATCTGAGAATTGCCTGTTGGGATCCTATATTTGACTCCATTTTCTATCTGGCTTTTGTCAGAGATGCTTGATATCAAAATGTCTCCCAGTTCGTCCCTTCCCTTTTAACTTTGGCTGCATTGGTTTTGTTTGTGCAAAATCTTTTGAATTTACTGTTGTCAGAGTTATGTATTTGACACCTAATAATGTCCTCTTTGTCTTGTTTACTTAGAAATCCTTCTCTTTTAAAACAAGGGGGTGTCCCTCCATTGGGAAATGGCTGAACACATTGTGGTATCTGTTGGGGATGGAATATTATTGTGCTGAGAAGAATGATGGACTGGAAGAATTCCACGTGAACTGGAACGACCTCCAGGAATGGATGCAGAGTGAAAGGAGCAGAACCAGGAGAACATTGTACACAGAGACGGATACATTGTAGCACCATGGAATGTAACTGACTTTGCTACTGGCAATGACCCAAGACAATCCCAAGGGACTTGGGAGAAAGAATGTATCCACATCCAGAGAAAGAACTGTGGGAGCAGAAACACAGAAGAAAAGCAAATGACTTATCCCTTGTTTATATGGGTATAGGATTTGGGGTTGTGGTTTTTAAAAGATGACTCTTACAAATATGGGTAATATGGAAATGGGTTTTGAGTAATAAGACATGTATAACCCAGTGCAATTGCTTGTCAGCTTTGGGCAGGGGGAGGGAAGAGGGGAGGGAGACAAAACTAATCAGGTAACCATGAAAAAAATTCTTAAAAAAAGAAAAGAATCCTTCCCTTCTCCATAGGTCCAACGGGTAAACTATTTGATGCTCCTGTAACTTGTTTCTGGTCTCCTCCTTTATTTCTAAATCCTGGCTCCAGCTTGACTTTCTTGGGGTATGTGGTGTGCCGGATTAGTCTGGGCCTAGTTTCTGCCATGCTCTTTCCCAGTTTTCCCAGGGGGTTCCAAAAGCTCCGACCTGGACCTGTGGGTTTGTTGCTTTGTTTGTGGTCTTTAATCCTTTTCTTCAGCCTTAGGGTAGATTTTTGCACAGGTCAATTCAGTTTCTAATATTCCCTTTCTGCTCCTTTGCTCTCTGTGTTCTCTCCCACTGCTCCCCCTTCCCCAAGAAGGCAGCTAATATGATCCAGGTTGTCCAAAACCATCCTGTAATACACAGCCCCCTCCTTGTCCTGTTGTGAACCCAGACACTCATCTCTGACACTAGAGAAAAACTTAGGGAGAAAACCAGGTGAAGAATGGCTCCCTCCAATCTGCCTTCGGAGCCATCTGCTCCTTCTGTGGTGGCCCATGTGGAGCCTTTTTGGTCGGGGCTCCTCCCTTTGTTGATAACTGCATCATCTCGTGGTTCTGCTCACTTGACTTCGCATCAGTTCATGTAAATCTGTGGGGTTTTGGTGATCATTTTGTCTGTCGTTTCTTCTGGGCCAGTAGTATTCCACCACAACTATATGTCACAGCTCTTTGTTCAGCCTGGTGGATGGGAGTCCCTTCGGTTTCCAGTTCTCTGCCACCACAAAGAAACGTTTTGGTCTGGCTGTGTCTTCTCTCTCTTTCATCTCTTCAGGAGTGGCACCTCTGGGTCAAAGAGCAGAGTATCTGTTATAAGACGGAAGAATGAGGCAATTGGGGGTAAGTGACTCACCTAGGGTCACACAGCTAGGAAATGTGTGAGGCCAGGTTTTGACCCCAGGTCTTGCGGACTCCAGGCCTACGGCTCTATCCACTGTGCTATCTGGCTGCCCTGGGTTTGTCAAACACTAAGTTGCTATTGTTATCTTGCCCAGCATGTTGAGTGCCTCGTCCTTTCCCTCTATCCACTGCTATTGTTTCTTAGCCAGGATCAGATTGCCTCAGTGGTTGCCAATTTAAAATATAGTCTGAGGTCTGGTCCAGCAAGGTCTCTTTCCTTCCTATTTTTTCCATCGATTTCCTTGATATTCTTCTCTTTTTAAGCCCTTACCTTCAATATTCTTTATTGGTTCCCAAGCAGAAGAGAGGTAAGGAAGGGCTAGCAAGAGGGGTTACGTGACTTGTCCAGGATCGCCTAGCCAGGAAGGGCCCAAGGCCAGATCCGTTTCCTTGAGATTCTTCGTCTTTTCCCAGTTGAATTTTACTGTATTTTTTTCTAGCTCTAGGAAATCCTTGTGGGTAGCCGGATGGGTGTGGCACTGAAGAGGTAAGCGAGTTTAGGGAGAAGCACTCTTATCATATCGGTATGGCCCACCAGTCATTTGTGAGGAAAGCGTTTGAGGGTCAGAGTTGGGGCTTGGTCTTGGCAGGAGCCCCCCCGCCCCGCTTGATGCGGCCTGCACTTCTTTTCCCCAGGCTTTCGTTGCCTCTCTGGGCCCAGCCACGGTGGGCCAGTGCCGACTGCAGCCCTGTCGTGCTTCTGCCCACTTTGCTCCGCAGATGGGTCCTCGGCTTTCCCCAGCTCAGCCTCTTGGTTTCTCTGGGCCCAACAGTTTTTCTGTGCAGCTACACCATGACCTGGTTGTTCAGCCACTTGGGCCCCAGGGGCCGGCCGCCACAAAGGAACAGCCAGGCCTGCCCTTTGCTGGCTCAAAGGGGGCAGCCCTTCGGGCAAGTTCCAGATCTGTTCCGGGGTCTTCCGGCAGGGCGTGTGCCCCCCCCCCAACACTGCCACCTTCCTCTGACAGGCGCGAGCGTCGGTGGGGAAGGAAGGAGGGAATCGCCTCGCTGGAGCCCAGCTTTGACGCCTGACATCGTCCCATTCATTGATGGGGAGCGCCGCGGGCCTCTCCTCCTCAGGTGCCAGTTGAGGAAAGGAGGCTGAGGCACTAAGGGAGGCTAGCCCGGGGGCACAGAGCCAGCGAGCCTCTGAGAGTCCCCCTGCCGCCTCTCTCGCCTCCTTTAGGGCATCTCCTTAGACAAGGGGGAAGGGCCAACGGCGAGCATGCCTGGAGCCCCCCCATCCCCCCCCCAGGAGCTTCCTGAGGCAGAGCCAGAAATCCTGGCAGAATTGGTGGCAGGAAGCCTGTGGCCAAATGCCCTCCTTTGGGGGGTGGCATTCATGCCCACCTGGAGCCAATGGGTGGGGCCTTCCCTGGGGTCACCAGTGGAATCTCTGGAGAAAATGCCGGGTCCTTCAGCTGGCTAAGGGGGCCAGAGGCCGCCGGGCCGAGGGCCTCCCCTCCAACGGCTCCGGCTCGTGTTTCCTCAAGGGGTTGGCCCAGTGGCGAGGCCTGCAGCCGGAGAGGGCCTGAGGAGCCGGTCAGGGGCAGCCCATGCGGCAGTGACTGACCAAAGCCAACGGGCTGGTGCTTGGAGATCAGCTCCAGGGGCCAGGCAGGCTTCGCTCCAACCCTCCTGGGCGAGCCTTGAACTCCCTGAGTAGTCTGGCCCACTGCCTAGCCTGGCCTGCTACGGAGAGAGGCCAGAGAATGGATGGTGCCCCCACCCCACCCCAGAGGGACAGACTTGGAGGCAGGGCAGCCCGAGTTCAGATCCTGCCACAGAGGCTCCTTCCTAGCCGTGATCCTGGGTGAGTCACTGGATGCCTCCGTTTTGGAGTATAATTCTGGACTGTGTGTGACCCGAGGGAGTTCCTGATGAGAACCCACGGCCAGGCGGCCTGCGCAGGCCCTGGTGGGCTCCCCTGCCCAGGAGGCCCATCCCACCTTCCCAAGGCTGCGGGGTGGGGGCGGGGATGGGAGCCCGGCCGGCGCCCCGCTGGTCGATGGTCTGACCCCGGGGTGCTGGACCTGGGGGGCCCCAGGGACTCCGGAGGCAGCCGGGCCTCTGGAGGCCAGTGTAGACGGGCCCTTCGGGCTGGCCCCTGACTTCCTTGTGCGCAGGGGGATCAAAGGGCGAAGGTCTCCCCGAGGAGGCCTGCGGGCGGCCTCCGGCTCGGTGCTGGGCCGGCTGGGAGGTGGGGCGGGTCCGAGCCGGCCGGAGGGCCATAAATGACTGGCATTCGCCCGACTCAAAGGTCGCTCCCGGGTGCCTGCGTGCCAGGGAAGCGGCGGGGCAGGGCGGGCGGCAGATCTCTGCTGCGTCCTCCGAGGCTGCTCCCGCCATGAAGGCCCCCCGCCCGGCCCTCCCGGGGCTGCTGCTGCTGCTGCTGGCCGCCGG
>NW_025390981.1:0-13571 GCF_016433145.1 Gracilinanus agilis | reverse complement strand
CTGGTTTTCTTGGTCTGTCACTCTCTCATTGAGATATTTCATGTTTCCTTCTATTTTTTCAGTCTTTTGGCTTTGTTTTATTTGTTCTTGTTGTCTTGAGAGATCATTAGTTTCTACTTGCTCAATTCTAGCCTTTAGGGATTGATTTTCGGCTATAATCTTTCGGTTTTCGGCCATAATCTTCTGGTTTTCAGCCATAATCTTCTGGTTTTCGGCCATAATCTTCTGGTATTCCTTTTCAATCTGGTCATTTCTGGAGTTCAATTTGCTTATCAGTTCATTTGGTTTCTGAGCCTCACTTTCCAATTGCATGATTCTACCTTTTAAACAGTTATTTTCTTGCCAGATCTCTTCCATTTTCCTCAAAATCTCAGTTTTGAACTCTTCCATAGCTTGTGAGGAGTTTTCCTTATTTGAGGAGGGTCCGGATGCTTGTTTGTTCTCCTCCTCTGTTTGCTCGGTTGTCTGGATTTTCTCTGTGTAAAAGCAGTTGAGTGTTAAAGACTTCTTTTTCTTGTTGTTATTCTTTCTCTTCTGAATTTCCTGAGGCTGAGTAGCCATCATTACCCCAGCAGCTTCTCAGATTTATCCTCGCGCTCAGTGTCTGTCCTCTGCTGGAGGTTTCTTTACAAATCTCAGGGCGCTGCTTCCACAGTCGTATACCCGTCCACACTGGTTCCCCACTTAGGCTTTAGTTCCTGGCTGTGTCTGCCTCCACCCACGCCTTCGCAGTGTCTGCGTTCTGCTCAGCCTGCGCTGTGCGCCCTGCGTCCTGCTCCCACGCTCAGATTTGGCTTAATGGGGTCCTAAGTCTTGCTGCTCTCAGGAACAGGCCCCGGAGCTGCCAATGACTTGATGGGTGCCCCAAACTTGCTCTATTTCTTTTTAGCTGGCTTCAGAGCTCTAGATCTTTTGTGTGGAGGGGGTGGGTGTGGGGTGGTTGCTCAGCCCGCGATTTAGTGAGAGCCCTTTATAGCCTGGAAATGTCTCGATTCCACGTACCTTCCATGCTGTGCCCTGTTGTGGGGTTCCTCCGTTCGTCTGGACTTGTTTTTATGTCCCCTTGAGGAGTTTTGTGTGTTTCGGTCAGGAGAGGTTAAGAGCTGCTTCTTACTCTGCCTCCATCTTAACCCGGAAAACCGCCATTCATTATTTTTAGGAAAGGCCCTTCTATTCCTATACTTTCTTGTGTTTTCATTAGGAATGTGTGTTGTATTTTGTCAAAGGCTTTTTCAGCATCTATTGAGATAATCATGCGGTTTTTGCTGGTTTTCTTGATATGGTCAATTATGTGAATGGTCTTCCTAATGTTGAACCATCCTTGCATTCCTGGTATAAATCCCACTTGATCGTGATGGATAACCCGCTTGATCACTTGCTGGAGTCTTTTTACTAGTATTCTGTTTAAGATTTTTGCATCTATGTTTTTTAGGAAGATTGGTCTGTAGTTTTCTTTCTTTGTTTTTGATCTACTTGGCTTTGGGATCAGTACCATATTTGTGTCATAAAAGGAATTTGGTAGAACTCCTTTTTTGCTTATTGTGTCAAAAAGTTTGTATGGTATTGGAATTAGTTGTTCTCTGAAGGTTTGATAGAATTCACTTGTGAATCCATCTGGTCCTGGGGATTTTTTTCTTGGGGAGTTCTTTGATGGCTTGTTCAATTTCTTTCTCTGAGGTGGGAGTACTTAAGTATTCTATTTCTTCTGCTATTAATCTAGCCAATTTATGTTTTTGTAAATATTCATCCATATCACCTAGATTGCTATATTTATTGCCATATAATTGGGCAAAATAGCTTTTAATGATTGCCTTGATTTCCTCTTCATTAGAGGTGAGGTCTCCCTTTTCATCTTTGATACTGATAATTTGGTTTTCTTCTTTCCTTTTCTTAAATTAGATTGAACAGTATTTTGCCAATTTTATTTATTTTTCAAAGTACCAGCTTCTAGTCTCATTTATTAATTCAATAGTTATTTTACTTTCAATTTTCTTGATTTCTCCTTTGATTTTTATAATCTCTAATTTAGCTTTTAACTGGGGATTTTTAATTTGTTTACTTTCTAGTTTTTTTATTTGCATGCCCAGTTCATTGATCTTTGCCCTATTTTGTTGTTATATGCACTCAATGATATAAATTTCCCTCCGAGTACTGCTTTAGCTGCATCCCACATATTTTGGTAGGATGTCTCATCATTGTCATTCTCTTCAATGAAATTATTAATTGTTTCTATGATTTGTTCTTTAACTATCTGATTTTGGAGAATAATATTATTTAATTTCCAATTAGTTTTTGATCTGCCTGTCCATGTTCCCTTACTGATTATTATTTTTATTGCATTATGATCTGAAAAGGTTACATTTATTATTTCTGCTCTTTTGCATTTGTTTGCCATGTTTCTATGCTCTAGTACATGGTCAATCTTTGTGAATGTACCATGTGCAGCTGAAAAGAAGGTGTATTCCTTTTTGTCCCTATTTATTTTTCTCCATATATCTACTAAATCTAATTTTTCTAGGATTCCATTCACCTCTCTTATCTTGTTCTTATTTATTTTTGGTTTGATTTATCTAGAAAACTGATAGAGGAATATTTAAACCTCCCACTAATATTATTATTATTATTATTATTCCTATTGACTCCTTAGGAGCATAGGGCCGCAACCATCTCACGCCAACGGACTCTGTTCTGGGCAATTTCCCCCAGCTGGGCCTATGTCATTCCTACCGTTTTTGTTTCATTTTCAGCAGATCTTCGCCAGGTCTGTTTTGGTCTTCCAACTTTCCTCCTCCCTGAAGGGTTCCAGCTCAATGCTTGTCTGGCTACGTTGTCTTCCGGTTTTCGTAGCGTATGTCCTATCCATCTCCACTTACGTTTCTTTATGTCCTGACTAATGGGGTACTGGAATGTTCTTTCCCAGAGACTAGCATTGGAGATCTTTTCAGGCCATCTGATGTTCAAGATGTGAAGTAGACATCTATTAACAAAGACCTGGAGTTTGTTGGTGTTAGCACTCGTCACTCTCCAGCTTTCTTATCCATATAGGAGGACGGCCTTTACATTGGTATTGAAGATTCGGAGCTTAGTGATGAGGGACAGTGCTTTGGAGGTCCAGACAGACCGCAGGGTGTTAAATGCCTGTCTGGCTTTGTTGATTCGGTTTCTGATGTCCTCATCTGCTCCGCCGTCCTTACTGACTATGCTACCCAAATAGGTGAAGTTGTCCGTCTCCTTGATGTTTTCTCCCTGTAGTTGGATTGGCAGGTCCTGTCTGCTGTTGACTGTGATCACCTCGGTCTTCCTCTTGTTGATCTTCAGACCTGTCTTCTCCGCTTCTTCAGAGAGACGTGCAAGTTTGGATTGCGGCGCATCCTGCTGCTTGTGAGAAAGGAGACAGATGTCATCCGCGAAGTCAAGGTCCTCAAGCTGTTTGGTATGAGTCCATTGAATGCCTGTATTGTTGTCCTTGGTAATTCTTCTCATGGTCCAATCTATGACCATCAAGAAGATAAGGGGCGAAAGCATGCAGCCTTGCTTCACTCCAGTTTTCACTGTGAAGGGAGCCGTCAGTTTCCCATTATGGATGACCTGGCAGGTAAAGTCTTCGTATAACTGCTGGACGATGTTGATGAGCTTTGGGGGAATCCCGTAATGCTGCATCAATCTCCAGATGATGCTCCTGTCCACACTGTCAAATGCCTTCTCGAAATCCATGAAAGCCATGTAGAGGGGGGACTGCCACTTGATGGACTGTTCGATGATGATTCTTAGGGTGACGATATGGTCGGTGCACGATCTGTGCTGACAAAACCCTGCTTG
This sequence comes from Gracilinanus agilis, assembly GCF_016433145.1. Taxonomy (NCBI): domain Eukaryota; kingdom Metazoa; phylum Chordata; class Mammalia; order Didelphimorphia; family Didelphidae; genus Gracilinanus; species Gracilinanus agilis. Next base: position 9,752 of record NW_025390981.1, on the reverse strand, counting down.
TTCTATTCTCAGCTTCTTGTCCAAGGCCTCTTTCAGTCTTTCTAAGATGACTCTGGTCAGGATTTTGCTGGGAGCAGATAGAAGCATGATTCCTCGCCAGTTGCTGCATTGGGATAGGTCACCTTTCTTGGGTAGCTTCACTAGGTAGCCTAGTTTCCAGTCTGTCAGGATTTGTTCCTGTTCCCAGATCTTCTGCAGGAGGGGTTGTAGCATCTCCGCTGACATTTCTGGGTCTGCCTTGAGTGCCTCAGGGGGGATGCCGTCTGGACCTGCAGCCTTACCATTTTTCATGGTCTTGATGGCTTTGATGATCTCAACTTTGGTAGGTGGGCCCGTGTTCACCTGAAGCAGTTCGGTGGCTGGTGGTATGTCCGGAACAGTTGGTGGAGGCGTTCGGTTCAGGATTTCTTCGAAATGCTCTGCCCATCGGGCTCTCTGCCCTGCATCGCTTGTTATTGTCTTGCCAGTCTTGTCCTTCACTGGCTTGCTAGGGTTGTAGTTCTTTCCCGATAGAGTTCTTGTTATTTCGTATAGCCTCTTCATGTTCCCCTGTCCAGCTGCTGTTTCTGCTTCTTCGGTCATATCGTGAATGAACCATCTCTTGTCATATCTTGTGCTCTTCTTGACTTGACGGTTAATTTCCCAGTACTGTGTTCGAAGTTCTTCTTTCTCCTGTTGATCTTGGCACTGGCTGATCTTCTGTTTCAAATCTCTTCTCTGTTGTATCTTGGCCCATGTCTCTTGTGTTAACCATTACTTGCGCTTTCTCTCTCTCTTTCTCAGGATTTCTGTGCAGGTGGTCTTCCAGGTCTGCTGGAGTTTGGTCCAGTGGTCTTCGACTGTCTCTCTCATGAGTCCTGTCAAGGCCGCGAACTTGTTCTTGATTTCGCAATTGAGTGCTTCTTTTTCCTCTCTGGTCTTTAGGTCTTGCATGTTGAACTTATGCTGTAATCTGCTTGAAAGGTCGTTGAATGATTTCAACTTGGTTCTAAAAGTTGCCACCAGGAGTTGGTGGTCCGAGGCTATATCTGCACCACGTCTTGCTCTAACATCTAGAAGGCTTCTTCTCCACTTGCGGGAAACTGTGATGTGATCTATCTGATTTTCCGTCCTTCCATCAGGTGAAGTCCAGGTTGACTTATGAATTTTCTTGTGTGGGAATATAGTGCCCCCAATAACAAGATCGTTGAAGGCGCAGAAATCCGTAAAGAGCTCTCCATTTTCATTACAGGTGCCTACTCCATGCTTTCCCATGATGAATTCCTTTCCTGTGTTGTCTTCTTCTACCTTTGCATTCAAGTCTCCCATAATGATCTTCAGGTCTCTTCTTAGTGTACCATCAAGTATTGCCTGTAGGGAGCTGTAAAACTCTTCTTTTTCCTTTTCCTCTGCTGCATTGGTGGGTGCATAGCATTGGATGATGGTGATCTTCTTCCCCTTTGAGTTGAACCTTGTTGACATAAGCCTTGACGAGATTGGTTCCCAACCTATCAGCGCCTTTTTTGCTTCAGGTGTCATGAGCAGCGCTACTCCCTGGGTGTGGGAATGGTCCGGGTCTTCATGGCCAGAGTAAATGATGGTTTCGCCTGATATCAGACTGGTCTGGCCGCTTCCATTCCATCTGGTCTCGCATAAACCGAGGACCCTGATGTCGTATCTTTTCATCTCATTTACTACCTGAGCGAGTTTTCCGCATTCGTATAACGTTCTTACATTCCATGTCGCTATTCTGGTTTTTGCCTTGGTCGTCAGAAGATTTATTGGCGAGCTGGCTTCCCAGAGGCTTTCACCAGCACGTGTCATGGACTCTGTTGGAGAGCAATCCTCCAGCGATCGTCAGTTTTGTTGGTTTGGTGAGGTTGCGGTTTCTATAGCAAATGTGATTTTTTACGGGGTGGGGTTGCTAGCCCCATGCCCAACCTTCCTCCTTTTTCAGCCGGGCTTGGGACCGTCCTTGGCGGAGTTCTCCCACTAATATAGTTTTACTATCTCCTCCTTGAGCTCTGCCAGTTTTTCTTTTAGAAATCTGGATGTATTTGGTGAGTACATGTTGAGTACTGTTATTTCCTCATTGTCTATACTGCCTTTTATCAGGACGTAATTACCTTCCCTCTCTCTTTTAATCAGATCTATTTTTACTTTGGCTTTATCAGAAATCATGATTGCCACTCCTGCCTTCTTTTTCCTCAGTTGAAACCCAAAAGATTTTGCTCCAGCCATTGACCTTAACCCTGTGTATGTCCACCTGTTTCATGTTTGTTTCTTGTAGACAACATATGGTAGGATTTTGTTTTCTAATCCACTCTACTATTTGCTTCTGTTTTGTGGGCGAGTTCATCCCATTCACATTCAGGGTTATAATTATCAGCTGTGTGTTTCCTAACATTTTGGTATCCTCTCCTAGTTCTGCCCCTTCTTCTTATGCTATTTCCTTTTAAACCAGTGGTTTTAAATCAGCCCCCTTTGTCCCCTCCTTTGTTTTACTATCCTTTCCTCGTCCTCCCTTCCCATCTTGTTATTTTTGAGGCTTAATGAATTCCCTCCTCCCTCTCTTCCCCTCCCCTTATGAACTCCCCACCCCACTGCTTCCCCCCTTGATTTATCCCTTCTAACTTTTTCCTTAGGGTTAGATAGAATTTGATATCCCAATGGATCTAGTCACTCTTCCCTCTCAGGATTACTTCTGCTGAGAGTGAGGTTTAACCTATTAACACTCTCTTCTTCTCCTCCTTATAATAGTATTCATCCCCTCCCCCTTACTATGCCCTCTTTGTGTAATATGGATTATCCCGTTTTTCTTATTTTTTCAAGTTACTGTTGGTGCCATCTTCTTCCCCCCCCCTCCATTTCCCCCTCATATCATCTTAGACTATTTAGTACTCCAATCTCTCCTTATGACTAATTCTTCTAATTACTATAATAGTGAGTACAATTTTTTTAGAATTACACATAATGTTTCTCCATATAGGAATGCAAATAATTTGATCTTATTGAAGACCTTAAGGAAGCAAATTTAAAAATAAGAGTTTTCTTTTTTTCCCCTCTCTTTCTTGTTTACTTTTTCATGACTCTTTTGGTTTTTGTGGTTGGATATCAAACTTTCCACTTATTCCTGGTCTTTTCTGTGCAAATACTTGGAAATCTTCTATCTTGTTGAATGCCCATACTTTCCCCTGAAAGTATATAGTCAGTTTTGATGGGTAGGTGATTGTAGACCCAATTCTCTTGCTTTTCTGAATATCATGTTCCAAGCCTTGAGGTCTTGTAGTGTGGAGGCTGCCAGATCCTGTGTGATCCTTAGTGGTGCTCCTTGATATCTGAATTGTTTCTTTCTGGCTTCTTGTAATATTTTTTTCTTTAACTTGGAAGCTCTGGAATTTGGTAATTGTATTCCTGGGGGTTGTCTTTTCAGGGCTTAGTGTAGACGGTGATCTATAGATCCTTTCAATGTTTATTTTGCCCTCTTGTTGAAGAACATCAGGGCAGTTTTCTTGGATAATTTCTTATAATATGGTGTCCAAATTTCTATTAATTTCTGATTTTTCAGGAAGACCAATAATTCTTAAGTTGTCTCTTCTAGACCTATTTTCTTAATCTATTATCTTCTCATTGAGATATTTCATGTTTTCTTCTATGTTGTCAGTCTTTTCACTTTGCTTTATTAATTCTTGCTGTCTTGTGAGATCATTTGGCTTCTACTTGTCCAATTTTAGCCTTTAAAGACTGGATTTCGACTATAATCTTTTGGTTTTCCTTTTTAATCTGGTCTATCTGGCTCTTCATGGCTTCCAGCTGGCCATTTCTGGTCTTCAATTTGCTTATTTTTTCATTTGATTTCTGAGCCTCAATTTCCAATTGCAAAATTCTGCCTTTTAAACTGTTATTTTCTTGCCAGATCTCTTCCATCTTTCTCATGATCTCAGATTTTAACTCTTCAAAAGCTTGTGACCCATTTTCATTTTTGGGGGAGGGTTTGGATGTCTTTAATTGTTTGTCCTCTGTTTTCTGTTTTTTTTTCCTATGCAAAAGTTGTCAAGTGTTAGAGCTTTTTTTCTTGGTCTTTTTGGTGGTTATTTCCTGGGCTTTGCTTGGCATCATTATGTTTTCTCAGCCAGAAGACTAGTAAGGCAAACAGACTCTCTTTGTATGGAGATAAGGAGCAGTTTTTGCCTCAGGCTATTTTGCAAATCTCCTGGCTTCCACTGTCTGCTAGGCTAGGCCTCTGCTGTCTGCAGCCCCTCTCAGCCTCACTCCTGCACCCAAGGGCTGTGTCCCCCAGCCTCCTGGGGTCTCTAGACTATCTGTTTTCAGGGTCAAGCCCCCTTGGTCCTAGTCAGCTGTTCAGAGCCTGGAAATTGGCCCAAACTTGCTCCTCCACCTGAGGTTTTCCCCTGAGTCTCAGCATGCTGCTGCTGTCTCTCTCAGCCCCACTCCTGCACCCATGGTCTGCACTTTCCAAGCTCCTGGGGTCTCAAGTCTTGCTGCTCTCAGGGGCAATCTCTTAGTGGTGCCAGTTAGCTGCCAAGAAGCTAGATTTTGTGCCCCTGCTTGCTCTAACTCTGGCATGCAGCCTCTGACTCTGGTACTGTGGGTGGGTTGGGGGAGGGTTGATCAGCTCACATTTTGATGGGAGCTATTTCCCCCACTTATAGTGTGGAAGTGCCCAAATCCCATGCACCTTCGATACTGCACCCTATTTTGGGGTCCCTTCTTTCATCTGGATTTGGTTTATTTGTCCTTTGGAGATATGCTATATCGGTAGGTGTAGGAAAATATATGTAAGGTAATGAATGGGGTCACCAGGGATATTATAATAAACTAAGGGGTTTGTGGGAACACACTTTGGGATTTAAGAGAGATTAGACTTGGACATTGAAGACTTGTACAGCTAAGCTACTCCTAACTGACAAATAACAGTCAACTATCACTCTGGCCAGAGGCCTTGAATTCAACAGACAAGGCAACAGGATGAAACTGGGTTTTAATTAGAAACAACTAAAAGGAGGAATAGGAATGACTACTCTAAACCCTTAACACCTAATAACAAAACCCACAGGGAAAGGGAAGGACTTATTCTACTACACTAATCTAAGTGATCTAAACTAACAGGGCCCAAGGACCTGAAAATGGAGTCTCTGGGTTTCTGCCTCAAACCTGGAACCCGCCAGGCTTGAGTACAGCTAGGGCTTTGTGGCTTTGGGATTCTCACTGCAATCCACTGATGATCTCTGGGTGCCAGGAGCTAAAGTTGTCTCAGGAACCAAGTAGTAAGGGTTTTGCTTGAAGCACTGTCCGCCAGAACTCAAACTTCACCTCTTCTCTTGGCTTTGTAGATCTTGTCCTTTTACTAGATGCCACACCACACAGGATCCCAGGGGAAAACAGGAAGCAGGATGTCCTTTGCTCTGAGGTCTCCCAGACTGGCAACAGTTTTTGCCCACCACTAATGGAGTCCACACTCAGGGCACAGACAGACTTCCTCCTCCTTCATTCCAACCTGGAATTCCCAGCTCCAGCTCCTTCCTGCTAGGTACAATTTAATTCCTAATAACTAGCTAATCTAATCTTACTCATAACATAGGTGAGAAGCCCTGCTTCTACTCTGCAGCCATCTTAACCCAGAAGTCCAGATAATCTGATAATGACAACTTAGGTGATAAAGAAACTGGACACATCTTTCTTTTAGCTCATAGTTCCAGCTCTCCGACCAGCATGGAGTTTATTTATATAGATTTCAAGATTCATTTCACACAAAAGAACCCCAAGAAATTTTGCAGTTGTGCAGAAATTACTAATGATATCATGTCAAAACACAAAAAACCTCAGTCTTCAGGGTAGAGATTAGCCTGGAATAGAACAAGGTCCAAGGTTGAATTCTAGTCACCCTATTATCAGAAAGCTAAATGAGTTTTTCTCTAATTTTGACCTTGATTGTCTAGAAATATAGTTTTTATCCCAAGAAGCTGCATTTTAACTGAGAGAGAGTGTTAACCTCTTGGTCTCCCACATAGAGTCTGCTCCTCCTTTCATGCTTCTGCTCAGTTGGGTAGAGCATGATCTATGGGGAATGTGGAATGGACCACCCAGCATCTGCTCCTCCCTGTGGAATTCTATCAGATTACAGTAATACCTCAGTTTTCCTCAATAATCTGTTTGAAAACAATCAAGGAAATCCAAAACTGACAAAATGGAGGCAATTATTTCCAGTTGGATCACTGTAAATCCAATTAATTCATTCTAGACACTCCAAAATATATACCCAAAACACATTGCATGGAGAATAAATATGGTACTTAATACTAAAAACAATAAGAATTTAATATAAAATGAATATAAAAGACTACTAAAAAAGAATAAATGAACACCTGAGCAGAACCCAGACCATCAGGATGCACTATGTGGCTGCCTAACTTTTGGCTATTCTCAGTAGCAATGATTCCTCCAATTCCAAGGACCTGAAGAAGATCCTAGACAGCATCAGCATGGAGGCAGATGAGGAGCAGTTCAAAATCATTGGCAAGTTCAGCACAAAAGCACTGAAAAGCAATGCAATTATTTGGCTAGAAGCCTGGGGTGATGCTCTCACAAAGAGAAACAATGCTGTACTAAATAGGAGAATGAATGAGTTGCTCTCCTTATTTTTTTTTTTTAGCAAAATTAGTATAAAGATCAAGTGGGCACATCAATGAAATCCCACGCAACCCAGGAAAATGTAAAACCCAGACAAATTTTTCTCAGAAGAAATCAACGAAAACCAAAACCAAGGATAAGGGATGTCAACAAAAACCAAGGTATTCACTGTAGTTGCTAGCAGAGCCCAGATGGTGGTTATGATTTGAAGGAACTGAGGCTGTGTAGCTTGAAGCAAAGATTTAGGAGGCTCATTTTATTTAAATATCTGCAAAATTATAAAGCAGGTACACATTTTATTTGTTTAACCCCCAAACTCAGAAAATGGGTGGGAGTTTCTAACAGGCAGATTTTTGTTCTTTATAAGGAAAGACTTTTAATAATTAGGAATACCCTAAGGAGGAATGGTGTGTTTTGGGGAATCTTCAAAGGAAGACTGAATGGCCACTTAATAGAAGGGAGTATCCTGGGGAGATTCCGTTTCAGATATGGATTGGAATAACTGGTAGTTGAAACCGTTTCCAACTCAGTTTTGGGGTCTCTATTTTTATCACAAAACCTTTATAAGGGATTTCTGTTCCTTCTTGACCCCTTGAAGAAGACTTAAAGCTTTTTCTCTCCAGGCCCAAGCAAACCCTAGTTATTTAGAACCTCTTGTTCTACTAGAGCTTCAAATGGTGGGATTGTAGGATCACAGAATGGCAGAACTAGAAAAACACTAAGATAAAATGAAGGCATTTTTTAGGGGAAAAGGTTTCATTCCAGAGAGGGGAAATAAAAGCTAGGATTCTAACCCAGGCCTCCTGATCCCAAGACCAGTGTACTTTCTTTTGTATCATGTTCCCAATCTAGGTGAGGATCTGGGTGGGATCACCAGTATTGTGTCAAATGTCTTTGCTGGTATTGTGGCTGGGTGCTCAGGTCCTTCCTGTCCTGCCTAGGGCACACACTGATAGCAACAGAGCATTATAAATCCATGGCTCTAGGGGACATGGCATTAGGGATTGGCAAGGATAAGGGGGAGCTGGGGCACAGCCCCTACCAGAAGCCATTCAGGGTTCATGCCCCACCCCAGAATATAATCAAGAGTAGAACTAAAGCCTGGCTTTGATTTCTCCCTTTAGGAGCAACATGAAACCCATCAGTCTTGTCTTCTTTCTAAGGCTCATCATCTTCTCCATACAATTGCCTCCCCTGCTTGGAGGTCTCTTTAAAGGTATTTGCAGGGATGAGGTCCCTTGGATTAGTGTCTATAAAGGAAGGGGGTATGGACAGATGTGTGTATTGTGGAGGAGAGGAGATGGGTTCTAGGCATGGTGGAAGAATCTCTTTCTTAGTAGGTAGGTACCTAGTTCTAAACCCTATCCCTCTACTTGACGGAGCGTATTCCTGCTAATCTAGGACAATCATAAAAGTTATGTGGGGGGAAGATGAGAAATTTTATACAATCTAGACCTAGAAAGAGCTTAGAGACTATCTACCTCAAGCCTTTCATTTTATTTTACACTAATTAATAACTTGTTTTTCATTTTTTTTACATCAGAATCATTTTCAAACTTATTGCCTCTGCAATTTTATCTTCTCTCTTAACAAATAAAAAATTTAGCCAAACCAGCCACCAAAGCAATCATGTCATATCCATAGTGCATCATTCCATAACCACAGTCTTCCACTTCTCTAAGTGAGAGGAGAGAGGTATGTTTCTTCCCTTTGGAATCATGAATGATCATTTCAACTAACATGAATTTAGGAGGATTTTAATATTGTTTTATTTCTCTTATTGCAGTCATTGTTAGTTTCTCCTCTCTGCTTCAGTTCATTCAACTCTCCCCATTTTTTTCTGAATTCTTCATAATTCATTATTTCTTGTGGAACTATAATATTCCATTCCATTCATATACTTCACTTTATTTAGCCATCAGCCAAAAGCTTTCCAAACAGAGAGTGCTGCTATGAGTATTTTTAATATATTTTATATCTGTGTATGTATTTATGTCTTTCTCTCTCTCTCCTTTCCTTCTCCTCCAAATCACCTTGTGGATATTTTGTGTATGTGTATGTGTATGTATATGTGCATGTGTATGTGGATATATATGTGTGTATGTAAATATAATTATCATCTCCCAATAAAATAGAATCTCCTAAGAAGCAGGGGAGAGTCATTTTTGTTTCTATATTCCTGTGATAGTTTCTGGCACATTATAGATGCTTAGTAAATACTTGTTAGGTGATTGACATAAGACACTGTTGGTTTTGTCTTTGAGCTTGAGATGTTACTTTCAGATCTTTCTTGAAGAATTTCTTTTGAAGATAATTTCCCAAGTTAAGGATTAAGCATCATAGCAATGGGTAATAGTAGAAACAATACTTTCTTCTTTAAGGAGTTTGGTTTGAGGTTTATCTTCATTTTTTTTCTCACAATTTAATAAGAATTTGAAAATTCTGACTTTTGATTCATTTCTTAGTCAATAAACATTGATTAAATGCCTACTATGGGGCAGGGGCTATGATAAGTGCTAGAGTTACCCAGAAAGGCAAAAGACAGGCTGTTGTCAAGGAGCTTGCAGGTTAACCAGGGAGATGATGTGCAAACCATTATGTACAAAGAAGCTATGTACAGGATGAATGGGGAACTATCAACAGAGGGAAGATATTAGAATGAAGGGGAATTGGGAAAACTAGTTTTGGTGCCACAGAAGTTATCAAATGAATCTTAAAGAAAAAAGAAGTGAAGGGTGCTCCTTCAGGAATTTATTGGGTGAGGAGGTGAGCATGAGCCCCTAAGATTTAGAGGGAGAAGGGAACTTACACACCTCTCAGTCCAACTCTCTCATTTTTACAGAGGGAGCAGAGGGGCTTGGCCTATCTGTGTAGAATTTGTCCTTCTCTCCATGGAGGCTGACTCGTGTCTTGAAAATGGGGTAGAAAACAGCCATTGCCCTGGGGTAATATTGGGGGCTTCTGCTTGGCATTATTGCTGAGTTCCCAATTTCTACCCCATGCCTCCAGCCTTAGAAGTCCTCCTTGGTCCAGTCCCAGGACTCAGCTCACTCAGGATTCAATCCTGTGACTAGGATGCATTCTGTGCCCATCCCTACCTTCTGTGGGAGAGGATCCCTTAG
>NW_025390980.1:0-10912 GCF_016433145.1 Gracilinanus agilis | reverse complement strand
ATACCACAGTTTGTTCAGCCATTCCCCAATTGAAGTGCATACCCTCGTTTTCCAGTTCTTTGCCACGATAAAAAGTGCAGCTATAAATATTTTTGTACAAGTCTGTTTATCTATGATTTCTTTGGGGTACAAACCCAACAATGGTATGGCTGGATCAAACGGCAGGCATTCTTTTATAGCCCTTTGAGCATAGTTCCAATTTGCCAGCCACAATGGTTGGATCAGTTCACAGCTCCACCAGCAATGCATTAATGTCCCAATTTTGCCACATCCCCTCCAGCATTCATTACTCTCCCCTTCTCTAATTTTAGCCAATCTGCTAGTTGTGAGGTGATACCTCAGGGTTGTTTTGATTTGCATTTCTCTAATTATTAGAGATTTAGAACACTTTCTCATGTGCTTATTGATACTTTTGTTTCTTTACCTGAAAATTGCCTATTCATGTCTCTTGCCCATTTATCAATTGAGGAATGGCTTGATTTTTTATATAATTGATTTAACTCCTTGTATATTTTAGTAATTAGACCCTTGTCAGAGTTTTTTGTTATAAAGATTTCCCATTTTGTTGTTTCCCTTCTGATTTTGTTTGCATTGTTTTTGTTTGTACAAAAGCTTTTTAGCTTAATATAATCAAAACCATTTAATTTTGTAATTTTCTGTAACTCTTGCTTGGTTTTAAAATCTTTCCTTTCCCAGAGATCTGACAAGTATACTATTCTGTGTTCACTTAACTTATTTATAGTTTCCCTCTTTATATTCAAGTCATTCACCCATTCTGAATTTATCTTGGTGTAGGGTGTGAGATGTTGATCTAAACCTAATCTCTCCCATATTGTTTTCCAAATTTCCCAGCAGTTTTTGTCAAATAGTGGATTCGTGTCCCGAAAGTTGGGCTCTTTGGGTTTATCATACACTGTCTTGCTGACATCACTTACCCCAAGTCTATTCCACTGATCCTCCCTTCTGTCTCTTAGCCAGTAGCAGACCGTTTTGATGACTGCTGCTTTATAGTATAGTTTAATATCTGGTACTGCTAAGCCCCCTTCCTTCACATTTTTTTTCATTATTTCCCTTGATATTCTTGATCTTTTGTTATTCCAAATGAAATTTGTTATAGTTTTTCCTAATTCAGTAAAGAAGTTTTTTGGTAATTTGATATGTATGGCGCTAAATAGGTATATTAATTTGGGTAGGATGGTCATTTTTATTATGTTAGCTTGTCCTACCCTTGAACAATTAATGGCTTTCCAATTGTTGAGATCCAGTTTTATTTTTTTGGAAAGTGTTTTCCAGTTTTATTTTTTTAGAAAGTGTTTTCCAGTTTTATTTTTTTGGAAAGTGTTTTGTAGTTGTTCTTGTATAATTGCTGTGTTTGTTTTGGTAGATAGATTCCCAAGTATTTTATATTGTCTAGGGTGATTTTAAATGGTGTTTCTCTTTCTACCTCTTGCTGCTCTAGTGTGTTGGAAATGTATAGGAATGCTGATGATTTATGTGCATTTATTTGTATCCTGCAACTTTGCTAAAGTTGTTGATTATTTCTACTAGCTTCTTAGTTGATTCTCTAGGATTTTTTAAGTAGACCATCATATCATCTGCAAAGAGTGATAGCTTAGTCTCCTCATTGCCTATTTTGATACCTTCAATTTTTTTTTTCTCTCTAATTGCTACTGCTAGTGTTTCTAGTACTATGTTGAATAGAGGTGATAATGGGCATCCTTGTTTCACTCCTGATCTTATTGGGAAGGCTTCTAATTTATCCCCATTGCATATAATGCTTGTTGATGGTTTTAGGTATATACTGTTTATTATTTTTAGGAAAGTTCCTTCTATTCCTGTACTTTTCAGTGTTTTCAATAGGAATGGATGCTGTATTTTGTCAAAGGCTTTTTTCAGCATCTATTGAGATAATCATGTGATTTTTGTTTGTTAGACTGTTGATATGGTCAATTATGTGGATGGTTTTCCTAATGTTGAGCCATCCTTGCATTCCTGGTATAAATCCCACCTGATCATGATCATGGTGGATGATCTTCTTAATTAATTGCTGGAGTCTCTTTGCTAATATTCTATTTAAGATTTTTGCATCTATGTTCATTAGGGAGATTGGTCTATAGTTTTCTTTCTCTGTTTTTGGTCTACCTGGCTTTGGAATCAGTACCATATTTGTGTCATAAAAGGAATTTGGTAGCACTCCCTCTTTTCTTATCATATCAAATAATTTGTATAGTATTGGGATTAGCTGCTCTTTGAATGTCTGATAGAATTCACTTGTGAATCCATCAGGTCCTGGTGATTTTTTCTTAGGGAGTTCTTTGATGGCTTGTTCAATTTCTTTTTCTGATATTGGATTATTTAGGTATTCTATTTCTTCTGCTGTTAATCTAGGCAATTTATATTTTTGTAAATATTCATCCATATCTCCTAAATTGTTATATTTGTTGCCATATAATTGGGCAAAATAGTTTTTAATGATTGCCTTAATTTCCCCTTCATTAGAGGTGAGGTCTCCCTTTTCATCTTTGATACTGTCAATTTGGTTTTCTTCTTTCCTTTTTTTTTATTAGATTGACCAGTACTTTGTCTATTTTATTTGTTTTTTCAAAATACCAGCTTCTAGTCTTATTTATTCAATAGTTCTTTTACTTTCGTAAGAAAAAAAAAGTACTTTTAATTTCTCCCTTGATTTTTAGTATTTCTAATTTAGTTTTCATCTGGGGATTTTTAATTTGCTCGCTTTCTAATTTTTTAAGTTGCATGCCCAATTCATTAATCTCTGCCCTCCTTAATTTGTTAATATATGCACTCAAGGATATAAACTTCCCCCTTAGTACTGCCTTGGCCGCATCCCACATAGTTTGGTAGGATGTCTCATCATTGTCATTCTCTTCAATGAAATTGTTGATTGTTTCTATGATTTCTTCTTTGACTAGCTGGTTTTGGAGAATCATATTCAATTTCCAATTGGTTTTTGATTTGCCTGTCCAGGTGCCCTTACTAATTATTGTTTTTATTGCATTATGATCTGAGAAAGTTACATTTATTATTTCTGCTCTTTTGCATTTGTTTGCAATGTTTCTATGCCCTATTACATGGTCAATCTTTGTGAATGTACCATGTGCAGCTGAAAAAAAGGTGTATTCCTTTTTGTCCCTATTTATTTTTCTCCACATATCACTTAAATCTAATTTTTCTAGTACTTCATTCACCTCTCTTACCTCTTTCTTATTTATTTTTTGGTTTGATTTATCTAGATCTGAAAGAGGAATATTTAGATCTCCCACTAGTATGGTTTTTCTATCTATTTCCTTCTTGAGCTCTGCCAGTTTCTCCTTTATGAATTTGGATGCTGTACCACTTGCTGCATACATATTGAGCAGTGTTATTTCCTCATTGTTTATACTGCCTTTAATCAGGATGTAGTGACCTTCCCTGTCTTTTTTAATCATATCTATTTTTACTTTGGCTTTGTCAGAAATCATAATAGCCACTCCTGCCTTCTTTTTCTTATTTGACGCCCAAAAGATTTTGCTCAAGCCCTGAACCTTAAATTTGTGTATGTCCACCCGCCTCATATGTGTTTCTTGTAGGCAACATATGGTAGGATTTTGGTTTCTAATCCACTCTGCTATTTGCTTCTGTTTTATGGGCGAGTTCATCCCGTTCACATTCATGGACCCATGACTCTTGGGGTTCTGGGGCCAAACAAATGGCATTTTCTTTAATGTTGTTTTCACTTATAAAATTGTATCTGTGTCTGATATTAAACCCTTTGACAGGAGTAAGAACTTTTCTTTTCTAGGTCTTCAGTAAGTATGATTCCTGAGGAGGAGGGGAAAGTTTTGCTCTTGTAAAAGTAGTTACCATGTTTCATCTCCATAGGTGTTACTTTCCTGGACACTAGCTATTAGAGACTGAGAAGGAAGCAGGACTGGTGGTCTGGGCAGTGCTGTCATTCTAGAACTCTTGGGCCTATTAGCCAGTCAGTGTTAATTAGTATTTGGAGTTGCAGGTGGTAAGGATGGTAGATTCTTTGTTCACAGGGATTGTAAGGCTGATGGTCTGGGGAACTAGTCCTAGGCTCCATAAGGGTATGAGGGGATGATAAATATATGTGACCAATAGCCTATGATAAATTCTTATTTTATTTTCGTGCCAACATATTCTAGATAGTTATTGTGGGTGAGGTTGGAGTTTTTTTAGATTTCTAAAATGATATGTAGATGAAAGAATTTTGCTTTTGCATTACTGACTTAGAAATTTTCTTTTTTTTTTGCATGTTCCTTTTCTATTATGTTGTTATAGGTTTATGTTTAGACAGTTGGTCAACAAACAAATGTTTATGTGTGCTAGGTACTGTGGTGAAGGTTGTGGGATACAAAGAAAGGCAAAGCCACATTCATTATAGCTCAAGATCTCTGTCTCTGTCTCTGTGTCTCTGTCTCTGTCTCTGTCTCTCTCTCTGTCTCTCTGTCTCTGTGCCTTAGGTGGTGTTCAGGGACATAATGGGAAGAATACTGAACAGAAAGCTAGGAAACCTTGATTCTTGTCTTGACCTTGACATATGACTTGTTTGCTAGAGTATAATTATCTAATCTTTGTGATTCAGTTTCTTCCTGTGTAAAATGGGGATAATGCTTACCTTAGCGGCTTTACTTCCTTGAGTGGTTGTGGTGATCCTATGATATAATGTAAAGGTAATGCTTTGAAAAAGGTGAAGTGACATATAAATAGTGATATATAAATCTATAAATCCACAGTGGTATCCTTATTATTGGTCATTACCCCTCTGAAGTTGTGTAAATTGACAGAAATAAGAAAGATTGACATTTCTTCTATGAGGAAGCAGTGGGTTGTGCTTCTGTTCAAACCCAGTATCAGAAGGTTTCTTTAACACTGAATCTGTTTATGGTTCCTTGAGCATACATACTTTGGTTTTTTTTTCTATGTGTAATTGGGTCTGAAAGACCAAGCATGAGTTTTTGTTTTCCCAGAAGGCGTTATGACTTTTTGATTTAGGTGTTGGCTGGATCAGACACATTCCACCTCTCCTCGTGAGCCTGTCTTGGCTGCTTACTTATTTCTGGTTATAATTATAGTTGTTATTTGTATTTCATTTAAATTCTTTTTTGAGTAGCCTCTAATTATCTTAAGGGGCATGCCTTTTTTATTTAGATGCCTAGATATGGTTTTTAGAAACCTGAGGTAGGACCTTTTACATGAATTTTCTTTACTTTAATTTCCTGTTATAGCCTTATGTTATGAGCAGTCCTGTTGTGAGATTTAATGAAATGAGCAGTGTCATGGTATAGTAGATAGAAAGGTCACTTTGGAGTTTGGAAGTCAACAAGTATTTACCACTTGCTTAGATCGTGTGGCCGAAAATGTGCCACATGCTGGGGATACAAAAGAAGACTTGAGATCCTTTATTAACAACCTATGATACATCCTGGTCATGGGACCCCAGACAAGAGAATTAAGTTCTCAGTGCCACCAGTGATTTTTCCAAACTAGAAATTGGAGAAAGACAGAGGAAAATTCTTCACTGAGAGCTCCCCATGCTAATGAGATTATAAGTGTGTCTTTAAAAAAGAAATCTCTAAGAAATAAGTCCTATAGCTAACTGGGGGACCACACTTGGTTAAATGCAGTGTGTCCAGTATGTTATAACTTTATTATATCCTTGATTAAGGAATGTTCCAGTGAGGGAGAACATTATTTACTCTAATCATCCTTAAAAATTGTGATATCGTCTCCTCTTCCTACCCTCTAATATCTCTTCATTTTTCAGTTATGACTCTATCATTCCTGTATTTATCTACAACTCTTCTTTAATCTGATTATCAGCATGAAACTTTGAAGGTTGAAAAAATATGTTACATATCATATCTATAATATTCTACACGGATACATGCCTATGAATGTTTTTGCTTGCTTAGTATTTCATAAACTTGAAAAAGATAGGTCCAGCAGTTCTGAGGGTTTCAAAAGAGATCTCCAAAGAAGTGCAGGATGAGAACAGAAGCAGATCTATTTTGTGGGTTTTCACCTTTTTGGCAGCAGCAAATGGATGTGAGAAAAATAAGATGCAAAAATTCTCTCCATAGGCTATTCCTCTGATATGTAGTATGAGATGTCACTCTTGTAAATTATTATAATATTTGCATTTTAAATTCAGAACAAGCTCAGTTCTTCTAGGTTTTCCTGTATTCTCACAGCAATTTTTCCTGCTTGATAAGTTATAGGTTCTACTTCTCTGTAGGTTTAAAAAAAAATTAAAAAAAGGCTTTCCAGGTATCAGAAAGATCCCCATATTGCCTCTTGAAGTTGGAGTTCAATTTGCAAAAACAAAGCAAAACTCATTCCGTGATATATTTTGTTTGTGACTTTATTCATCTTCTCCTAGATGGCTTAGATATTGATAGCATTTAATAGCTTTCCTGAATGTACAACAGAAATATTCAGGGAAGAGTCTTAATTTAGGAAATCTGTATAAATGAAATCATCTAAGAGAAACTTACACCCTTCATATGTGTTTCTTGTGGTTAATTTTTTTTTTCTTTCTTGCAACGTGCTTGTTCTCTCGAGTCTGGAGGCAGAACTAGGAATAATGTGTGGATGTTATGCAGATGCATAATGGACAGATGCAGATTTTGCTTCTTTTTCAGGAAAAACCTCCTAAAATGAAAACTGTCCAAAAGTGGACTTCTTAGGAACATAGTGCTTTCCCTGTCACTAGACCAATCAATCATCAAGGATTTGTTAGGTACCTGTTATACCTAGCTAAAGGACAAAAATAAAATGACTTCATGTGGAAGATAGATGGCTTTTCTGTTAGGGATGCTAATAATCTTCATATTTATAAATTTTGTTATCTTAGTAAATATTCTGAGGACCCTGAGGAAGTTTACATGTGGCTATACTTATCCTTATTTTACAGAAAGAAAACCAGGGGATCATGATATTAAATTACTCATCTCTAATTGTTCTACTGATAAGGGAAATTGACCTTTCCCCACTGTCCTGCAATTGCCTAATGTTGCAGAGTATTCCTGCTTCATTATGGTTTTGGCTGACCCGCGTCCATAGATGATGTCTGAGACGCCTTCTAACTTAGATTCCAGGATAGTCCCAGAATTAAATTTCCAATTTAAAGAATGTTCAGGCCTTTAATTTTTTTTTATTTTTTATTTTTGCAGATTGATTTCTTTGTGTGGTCATTTATTCTGTTCATTAGCTTCTCTACCTACAGATGAAAAAGATGAAACCCAAGAATCTTTTCTTTGGGAACTACCTGAGGACAGACTTATTTAGGAGGAGTTAAAGTTATTGATTAAAATGAAGTTTAGGAATTTGCTGTTCATCAGTTTTTGTGTGCTATCCTGTATCCTTACTAATGTAATTATTCAAATATTATCACTTTTTTTGCTTGGCTTACAATTTGATTAGCTTACTTTTCAGGGTTGATTATGATACGGATATATACAGAGAAAGGAACAGCACCCTAGAAGCAGTAATTGATGTGTCATCTTGTTCTTACATTCATGGAGGGCCTATGATTTCAGAGGTGTCGTGAACTCCTTCTACTAACTCAGATCACTATGTATCTGAAATGTCTTAGAACATTGTCTAAGGCCCAGAGAACTGTTATAGCCATGGCTATATTGATTTTTGATCATTTAATCTTTTCAAGTTATTCAAACTTGTTTAACTTTCTGTGTTTTTCTTGCCTTCTGTTTCTTTCTCTTTTCATTTTTTTAAAAAAAGATTTTATTGGTGACTTTTCCCCACATGATCTGTACTCATCCCTATCTTAGAGAACCATTTCATATAACAAATACTTTTTAAAATACCAGAGTTTTTAGCCATTCTCTAATTGATGCCTATTTTGCTTCCAGTTCTTTCGTTTACAAAAAGTGACGTGATGCTATGAATATTTTGTTGTATATGGGGACTTTCTTCTTTTCTCTTTGGGATATAAGCCATGTCCTTTGGCTAAAAAGTATAGACATTTAAATTATTTTATTTGCATGTCTCCAGAAAAAATGTAGAAAATATGTAGAGATATGGGGCAGTAGATGCTGTGACCCTCTGAGGCCTCTTCATCTATGTTTATGTCCTATCAATACTCGTAGGAGACTTTAATGAGGGGTAGTACACAGTTCCCACTTATGTATTTGTTTTGACAGTTAAAGTAGCCCCCGTGGAGAGAAGAGCAGTTCTTTCCCTATCAGTTATTAACCACAGTGTCATCATTAAGAAGACTGTCTGTCACTGTACATCCATACTAGGAACTTAGTGGAATTCTAATAAGTGTCTGATGCTCTCTGATCTCCATCATATGAAATCAGTTGAGGATGCCTATACCTGTTCCATATAGTTCTGGCATCATCTTGGCACCTACAGAATTCTGGGTTGTGAAGTTGTTTTTTCTGATCAAGCATAGAATGAAATCACTCTGAGTGAGTAGTACAATCCATAGCAAATTTATTCTTCATTCAGAGGAACATTCTCAAGTCATGAACCAGGTCTATGTGAGGCCCCACTTCCTGAGAATTGCAGTAGAGATAGCAGTAGAAGCTGGACTATGGAAATCACCATCGCTGCCATCTCTGCAGTACTCTTCTGCTCCTCGTGTTCCAGTTTTCCTAGCAGTTTTTATCAGATAGGAAGTTCTTTCTGAAGTCATTTATGTTTTTTGGCTTCTCAAATACCTGGCTACTGTTTTTGATTGTTTCTAATTTTCCTTTGTTCAGTTTGTTCTACTGACTTTATTTTTTAACCAATACGAGATATTTTTAATGACTGCTGCTTTGTGATTTAGATTGGGTTTGTAAGTGCTATTTCACTCTTCATCTACCTCTTTCGATTATTTTCCTTGATATTCTAGATCTTTTTTTAATTTTTATGAATGAATTTTATTCTTTTATCAAATATATTAAATATCTTTATAATTTGCATTATCAAATTGTATTTTCAATTGTCAGATAATATTAGGACATAGCATTAAGACTGTAAATTAAACTTTTGTAGTAGTATATTATTCCCTTCATTTACTTAAGTGTTTAGCCAAACTAATCTGTTAGCTATTTTCTAATATCAGTTTTCTATCTTTTATTCCTAGGCTTTCTAATGGTATTCCTTGAATGTTCTTCCTTTGTACCAATGTTCTTTCTTTTTACCTCTGCCTCTTAGAATCCTTGCCTTTCCTCAAGGTTCAGCTTATGAGATACCTTCTTTGGGAACCTTTTCCTGATCACCCAATTGTTAGCATTCTCTCTCTTCTCAGAATAACTTGTGTGTACTTATATGTGTAAATGCTGTTGCTCTTCCACAAGAATGTAAACTCTTTGAGGGTTAGAACTGTTTTATTTTTGTCTCTATTCCCAACACCTAACAGAATATCTTGTACTTAGTAGATACTTTTAAAATATTTTTGCATTGAGCTCTGAGGTGAATAGAGCCTGTAGGAACAGAAGGGAAGAAGGTGACAAGTGGGATGTCAAATAGGGAGAATTAAGGAACCTTGATGGCTAATAGATTGTATAGAATGAAAAGGGAACATTGATTAAAAAACATTGTTGTATGTTTTCAAGGCTTAGTTTCTGAGAGCATTGGATTCATTAATAGCAATTGAGGAGTCAGTACTGTAGGGAAGGAGAATTTAGTTTTAGCCATGTTGAGTTTTAAGAGGCAAGTTTAAATCACCATTACCAGTTGGGTGACCTATCAGTATAATCTGTCAGAAACAAGTCATATTTTACTTGGTTAGGCACATTCCACCAGTAGTGAAATCTTGTTAATAAAGTTGAAGTTTTTTTTTCAAGCAAAAGTTTAGATTCATTAAAAGCATTTTAAATATTCTCAAATGCAGTTCTTCCTATTGTTATATTATGTTCTTAGTTTATTGTTTGTCTTCATTTCCTGTCTAAGCCATATGTACTAATAGGAAGGTTCTGTGTGCTTCCCAACAGTATTTAAAGATTAAACTTGAGGGAGTTGTAGACATAGTTATGATATTTAAAAGGCACAGTATGGAGAAGTCAAGTAAAATATTTGATACCCAAGTATTTGATATTGTATATAATATTTTCTTATTGTATAATAGAAAAGTTTAATATTTTCCTAAAAAGTTTAATAGTTTTAAACCTATTCTTTAAGATAACTAAAGGATCCAAGAGAAAAGTTTAATTCTATTGTTTTATATAAAATTATTATTGTAATTACAAATTTAATTATCTTTATTTTGATTAAAGTACCTTTTTGCTTTTCCATTTTATTGAATAAAGGTTAATGTGTAAAAAGTTATTGTTTTGATGCTTTGTTGATTGTAGTATAGAATCTTGACACTAGATGTCAGTAGTTCATTGAGTTAAGAGTTTGCACAGTCATTTCCAGCTAGAAATATCCATAAAAAGCCTTTTTCAGTTTGTTTTATAAAACAACATTATATTTAGGAAAATATCAATTTTTATGCAACTGAAAAATATTCTCATATTTTCTAAATATTCTACGTAAAAGTAGCATTCAGTCCCCCATCTTTGTAGTATGCCTGTTACATTAACCAACAGGTTTTCTAGGTGTCTTCTTATGAATCAGGTGAAGTAAATCATTTGATTAGATTAATATACAGGGAAAACTTGGTCAGAGACTTCTGGATAACTTTCCTCAGAAAATGAAGGAAGCTGGGAGATAGAGTATCTTATTTTTCTTTTAATTTCTCCATGTATTATATAGAGTAATAGTATGTTCATAAAGCTGTGTGCAGGCTGTTAGTTAATGGAGGAGCAATTTTGAATTGAGACTACAGATGTCAGGAAGAATTATAAAAAGCAAAAAAGAATGAAGCAAGTGGAAAGTGCATTCTTGGAGACAAAAAGACTTGTTCCCAGTGTGGTATATATATATGTGT
>NW_025390979.1:0-5591 GCF_016433145.1 Gracilinanus agilis | reverse complement strand
ACACACACACACACACACACACACACACACACACACACACAGGCTTTATTTCCAGGTATCTCAGCCCCTTCTACCTCTCCTTGCACCATTGAAGGCATCATTTGGCAAGCAGATATGTTTATTTAGATTTTGTCCTTCACATTTCCATTTCTCGGTTTATTCTCTGGAGGTGAACAAACTTATAGTATTCTTAAAGGACTGTGCCATGCTTTTATATTGGTTCTCTTTTCCTGACCTTATTTATGTCATCTACAAATGTCTTTTTTTTAAACCCTTACCTTTCATCTTAGAATTAATACTGTGTATTGGTTCCAAGGCAGAAGAGCAGAAAGGGCTAGACTTTCCCAGGGTCACATGGCTAGGAAGTGTCTGAGGCCAGATTAGAACCTAGGACCTCCTGTCTCTAGGCCTGGCTCTCAATCCACTGAGCTATCCAGCTGCCCCAGAAAAATGTCTTTTAAAATTGCAGGTGGTTGACAAATTCCCTGAGGATACAAAACAGGGAGTTTAGACAACTGTCCCCATTTTTTCTCTTCACTTCAATTGTTTCTGCCTTTCTTCCACATTTTATCCTTGAGAGTTTTCCATTTTGCCTTAACTAACTTAACCTTATGGAATTTAAGACCATTGGATTCTATCTATCTTTCCTCTGAACCCTTTGAAATATGCTCTCCTAAAATTTGGGGTACATATCAAAACAACCCTGGCTTTCCTCTTTTTCCATCACTAAGTCTAAGACAGAGTGATCTTTTCCCTCTAAGGTTCTCATCATTTCCATCCCCGTGCAGGGAGTTCCTCTTTGATGATGACAATAAGACACAGAATAGCCATAGTTCCCTTTCTAGGTTCCTCCATTTCCCAGACTTTAAAACACACACATTACCTCAGTAACACACAGAAACCATCTACCCTCAGCCACAAGTGTGGTACTTCCATGATGGAGAACTCTGAAATATTTCTGTGTAACTATAACCTCCCATCATTCCATCTCTGCCTTAAATTTGTCTTTTGTCCTTACTTGGATTTCTAGTCTTTTCACCATTAGTACCCTTTCTAGGCCCCCCCTACTCTGTCTTGGCCTCCCTTTCTTTTCTTCCCAATCCTTATACTATCAATAACCATTTCAACTTGGCACTGTCTTCTCTATTCTCCAAACACTTTCCCCCTTATGCTGTGTTACCATTTGACAAACCTCAACCCTTAGTTTCTTCTGCTTTTAGTCATGTTCTAGAACTATTTATATGGTCCAAAACCAATTCATATTCTCTAATTTCAACTGACTCCTCATTGTCATAAAGCAATATTTTTAATTTCCCCTAATTGACTTTCTGCCATAGCAGAGGAGCTAGAATTCAAGATCCTTGAGGGAAGGGGCTGTGTTCATTTTTTGTCTTTGTTTCCCCATCACCTAGCATAAAGCAGATTCTTATTAAGTATATTTTGATTGATTTTTCACCAGATACTAACTATCAGGGATGTGTGGTATTAGACAAAAAAAGAAAGAAAGAAAAAAGAAAGGAAGGAAGGAAGGAAGGAAAAAAGAAAGAAAAAGGAAGAAGGAGATAAATCAAGGAGAATATTTGTAAACACTACTCTTATAGAAGAGAAAGGAACAAACATTGATATAATANAAGAAAGAAAGAAAAAAAGAAAGAAAGAAAGAAAGAAAGAAAGAAAGAAAGAAAGAAAGAAAAAAAGAAAGAAAGAAAGAAAGAAAGAAAGAAGGGAAAAAAGAAAGAAAAAAGGAAGGAAGAAAGAAAGGAAGGAAGGAAGGAAGGAAGGAAGGAAGGAAGGAAGAAAGATCAGCAAACTAGAATAGAGATAACAGACATCTAACCAGATAATACAAGATTGGCCTTTTATAAAGATGAAAAATAGAAACTTTGAAAAGGATGAATTATTTCACAAATGTGCTTGGGGAAATTTTTTATCAATCTTTTTGGGAAATGTACTGAGCACTACATCTCACATCATCTACTTCAGTGAATTCTAGGCCAAACCCAACCCTCCTAACCAAAAAACCCCAACTTTTCAAAAAGAAAACAAAATGGAATGAGGCTTTTATTTTAATTGTGGTAAATAGAAGCCTTTTAAAAAATAAGACAAAAGCAATTATTAGGGAAAAGATAATTGTGCTTCATTACAATGACAATTTCTGTATAGCAAAAAATAATATTTGAACTTCCCCCCTCCCCAGCAGATAAAACATTTATGGTAAATATGCCAGATAGAAATTTGATATTAAAAATGTATAAGGAATTGTTTTTTTAAAATTATGAAGGTAACTAAAAGTTCACAATGAAGAAATGCTCAAAGGATATGGAAAAACTATTTCCAAAAGAGGAAACACAAGTTTTTAATAATTACTTGGAAAAATACTCAACCTCATGGAGAGTCAAAGAGATTCAGATTTCATCAGTTCTGAGGTACCACTTTAAATTCACCAAATTGGTCAAAACACTTAAAAGCAACAAACCTCAATTTTGGCAACTAATGTTGTGGACAAATAAGTTCACATATTCATTGTTGTGAAATTATAAACTAGGTGAATCCATTTGAAAAGCATTATAGTAATACTTAGTGAAAGACATTCAAAAGTCATTTATTTATTTATTTAAATTTGCTGATTCCTCCCTCTCCTTATCTCTCTCTATCTAGATACTCAAGTTTAACAACTTGAGTTAACAAATGAATATATGTATGTATATATACATATATATTATATACACAGATCCATCCATCTATCCACATATATATGTAGAGTGCAAGAAATCATTTATACCCCCTACCCATGCAGAAAACACATAAAAGCCTGAGAATAATCCACAATCAATTTTTCTTCATTCTGTGAAAGGAAAAATCCTGGGAATGATTTTCTGAGCAAAACTGACTTTACTGTGGGGGCTGCAGTTGCCAAAGTCAGAGTCTATAGGCACACCCAGGCTGGTCTGAGACACTGAGCTTTCCAGCTGTCAGGTATTTATACTTTATGCAAAAGAGCCAGATTCCACCAATTCACCCCAGAAGGGGGGGTGAGGGGCTCTAGCCAAGCTGAATCTTCTTTCGCCTAGGAGATCATCCTGTCCCTTCTTTAAGGCAGATTACATAGCTTCCTGTTCCATATGCAGTGATCAAGATGGCCAAGGTTACTCTGTGTTTTTTGAAAAGCTAAACGAGATACCATGAACTCACAGCCTTTGAAACATCTGGACACATTCCAGGACACTAAAACATATACCAATTCCCCTTGGCAAGGATATTTTGCAAGGTACTACAGGGAACCTTTTATTATTTTACTCACACCATGATTATTGATTTATGATTCCCATATACAGCTCTTCAATTAGCTAATAACTGGGACTATTGCTTACTATTAAATCTATAGTTATAGCTTATCACTCAAATGCTGAATATTTAATGGGAATACATGCAGAGGATCTAAAGCTATAAAGAGGTATAAAACAATGAATATAAACTGATTGAAGTTGCTTAATTAAATTATCCTTTACACATCAAAACCACCTTTCCTCAGAGTCCTAAAGTAGACAAGACTTATAGTCAGTCCCACACATAGGTTTGGATTACACTCAAAAAGAGAGCAGGCAGAAGCCCAGGCCAGTCATCTTTTTGTTCCTCTCTAGGTTATCCTCCTGACTCTCCTAGATTTTCTTTAGATTTCCCAGAAACCTCTTCATCCTGGAAGCTCATTCCACTCCTGGACTTCACACATAGGAAGTACCTTCCGCCTCTATGGCCTCTTCCTTTGATTGGCTGATTCCTCCCAGAACCTCCATTCTAAAGAGGAAGAAATGCCCAGGCCAGGTATATCTTCATCCCTCTCCAGTATATTCTTCTGACTTCTAGATGGCACAGTGGATAAAGCGCTGGATCTGGAGACTCATCTTCCCTTCTTCAAATCCAGCCTCAGATACTTCCTAGCTGCAAGTCACTTAACTGTGTCCTCTCAGTTCCTCATCTGTAAAATGAACTGGAGAAGAGAAGGAAACTGAAATGGCAAACCACTCTAGTATCTTTGCCAAGAAAATCCCAAAAGAGGTCACAAAGAGTCAGGAATGACTAAACAACAACAATACCAACCTCTCTTACTCTTCAGCTCCCTTGTATGTTTTGTCTTCCCTCTTGAGGTAAGAGATTGCCTTTTTTTCTGCTTGCATTTTTCCCCCAACATCTAGCACACACACAGTGCCTGGATGTAAGATGTGCTTCATTTGACTCTAAGCCAAGGGATCTTCTCACCACACTGGTCAGTGGTCCTCCAAGTCATTTGCATAATAATACTAAGACGTTATTGCCTCTTAAAATAGTCCTCTATTTTTTAAATGTATCTCTGTGTGAGGTCAGATTTTCTTCATATACTTCAACCAAAATAACACACTATGAATAAGCAGGCAGGAGAATATAATTGTTTTACTGTATACCAGATAGTAAAAAAATTTGCAAAAATGTGTAAAACAATGCCATTTCTCTCTCTTTTTGTTTCAGAAGATAGTTGTTCTTCACAAAATATGTTATTTTCGTTATTGTGTAATGGGCTTACTATTGTTAACTTAAATGAATTCATGGATGAATATTTTTGAAAATAGCCATTTTAATTTCAAATACAGTAAATGGTGATAGATAGAACCCTCATAAACTGAAGCTCTTTGGTGACCTCAATGATTTTAGAGTATAGAGAGTTCTATCTGTGTGACCCTGGGCAAGTCACTTGACCCCTATTGCCTAGCCCTTACTGTTCTTCTGCCTTGGAACCAATACACAGAATTGATTCTAAGATGGAAGGTAAGGGTTTAAAAAAAATAATATAGAAAGGTCCAGAGACCCAAAGTTTTGAGAACCACTACACCAAAGCCAATGAAGTTTCTCTTACACAACAAAGCAGCTGTTTGAATCCTTAAAGAAGGGAAATAGATTTGCAGCCTTGTATGTAGAGAACATTAAAGTGAGTTACAATTAAGTAGGAGGGATTGAAGAGTTCTTATGGTTTATATAGTTCTTTGGTTTTAAATGTTTATTATTTAAAAAAATAATTCTCACTTTCTGTCTTAGTAACAACTCTAAGACTGAAAGGTAAGGGTTAGGCAGTGGGGGTTAAGGGACAAGCCCAGGGTCACACAGCTAGGCAGTAAGTGCCTGAAGCCAGATTTGAATCCAGGACCTTCCAGCTCCAGGCCTGGCATTCTATCCACCATGCCACCTACCTTATTTTTTAGTCTCCTGTCTCCTACTTTATTTTTTCAGAGAAATGGAGAGGGACAGCTAGGTGGCTCAGTGGATTGAGAGCTAGGTCAGGAGGTTCTCGGTACCTAGCTGTGTGACCCAGGGCAAGTCACTTAACCACAATTGCCTTGCCCTTACTGCCCTTCTGCCTTGGAACCAATCAATTAGTATTGATTCCAAAAGAGAAGGTAAGGGAGGGAGGGATGAGAGAGAGAGAAAAACAAAGAAACAGAAAGGAAGGAAGGAAGGAAGAAGAAAGAAACCAAGAAACAAAGAAAGAGAAAAGAAGAAAAAGAAAGGAAGGAATAAAGAAAAAAGGAGAAAGGAAGGAAGGAAGAGAGAGAAAGGAAGGA
>NW_025390978.1:0-3679 GCF_016433145.1 Gracilinanus agilis | reverse complement strand
GGAAAGAAAGGGGGGGGTTAGGAGGCTTCTTGGAGAAGGCCGAGCCCTGAAAGCCGGAGACAGTGCAGTGAGGACATGGTTGGAGTGTCCAGTTGAGTCTCTCTGGGCTAGACCCCCAGGGCTCACTGGCTTCCCAGTCCTCTGACGGGACTCAGGAGCTAAAGGGGGGGGTGCCAAAGAGGGCACCAGGGGCCCCTATACCAGCTTTGGGCCCTGCCCTCCATTCTCACACCGTGCTCACCTGGATCTCTTCAGAACGAGGTGCAGGGAAAGGGGGGGGGGGGAGGGAGGGAGCCGAGAGCTTCCAAGATCTGGGGGCTTGGGACAAGGGAGCACCGAATCAGAGGTCCCTCTCATCCCAAGGGCAGGAAGGCCAGGGCCCGTCTTACCACTGGGTGAGGCAGGTGGAGCCTCATTGGCTGGGGCAGGCGCTTTGGGGNGGAGGAAGCTGGGGGGTTCCCCACCTGGTTTGGGCACGGGCATCTTAGCCTGTGGCCTGTCGGGAGCCTTCCTGAGACAGCAGGGCCCGGGGCGGGTGGCGGGGCTGCGTTTTAAGGAGGCCGGAGCTCCCCAGAGACACCTGACTCAGCTCCCCACTCCCCACCCCCTTCGAATTCCCCAGGCATGCTCTAAAGGGCGAGAAATAACAGCGGGGGGGGGGGGGTTGGTGGCAACCAGACTCTGGTCTCTGAGCAAGGGCAGGGCGGGGGAGTGTCTGAGAGTCAGGACACCTGGGGCTCGGCAGAAGGCTTCAAGCCCTGCTGGGGAAGGGGACGCCTGGGTCCCTCCTATTTGGGAGCTGTGGGCCCACGTTCCCGCGGCATGGGGGCTAGGAGATGGGAACACCTGGGTCCTCGACGGGGGCTGGAGTTCGAGATGAGCCACTGGGCATTCTGGGCTAGGGTGGGGCTGGGGGCCCAGCCACTGGGCTTCTGCAAGTCAGGAGTTTTTCGAGAAATTGGACCCGGGGCTGGGGAAAGCAGAGCCAAGTCCCAGGGGCAGTGGGGAGGGTCGGGTTTCGTGGAGCCAGGGACACCAGGGCCCGGGGGCGGAGCTGAGGGCCGGCGGGAGCCAGGGCGGCCGGCCGGCACCCCAGAGGCCCCTCTCTGCCTGGGGAGCCCCACATTCTCCACTTGGGCTGTAGAGAACCTCCCACCACTGGGGGCCCCACCTCGGGGAAACTTTCTTCCAGCCCAGCTGCTGTGGGCAGCCACCTGGCATGCTGGGCTGCCCCACCCCAGGGCCCCCTCCCCAGAGGCCGTTTCCGGAGTTCTTGCCCCCCCCCCCCGCTCCCCAAGGAGGGAGGGAGCCCAGGAGGAAGCGGCAGGCAGGGCCCAGCAGGGCCCAGGAGGCTGCAGAATGCCCGGGCCCTTTCCTGAGCGAAGTTAGTCTGTGGTAGAAAGGAGCGGGAGGAGGGTTTGAGGGACTCCAGCTAGCCCGGGCCCTCCCACGCCAGGCCCTCCCGCCAGCTCCTCCTTATTAGGGCCACTGACTGCTCGGCCAATCCAGCGGCGGGAGGCTTGTGACATCATCAGTCTCTGGTCAGACTCTCTCGGAGAGGGAATGGAGCAGGACCAGGGCTGAGGTGGGGCCAGTGAGTGAGAGAACCCTAGAGAGAAGGAGAGCCCGACAGAGAGCCAGGGAGCCCCGGAGAGACGTCAGAGAACAGGAGAGAGCCAGAGCCAGAGAGCAGACAGAGACAGAGGAGAGCCAGAGACAGAGAAGAGACGGAGACAGAGATAGAGAGAAGAGACAGAGACAGAGACAGAGAGGAGACAGAGACAGAGGAGAGACAGAGACAGAGATAGAGAGAAGAGACAGAGACAGAGATAGAGAGAAGAGACAGAGACAGAGAAGAGACAGAGACAGAGATAGAGAGAAGAGACAGAGACAGAGATAGAGACAAGAGACAGAGACAGAGAAGAGACAGAGACAGAGGAGAGACAGAGACAGAGATAGAGAGAAGAGACAGAGACAGAGAGAGAGAGAGAAGAGACAGAGACAGAGAAGAGACAGAGACAGAGAAGAGACAGAGACAGAGATAGAGAGAAGAGACAGAGACAGAGACAGAGAGAAGAGACAGAGACAGAGACAGAGAGAAGAGACAGAGACAGAGACAGAGAGGAGACAGAGACAGAGATAGAGAGAAGAGACAGATAGAAAAGCTAGGGGCAGAGAGAAGAGCCAGAGCCAGAGAGAGACTTCAGAGAACAGGAGAGAGCTAGACCTGGAACAGGGAGGGGGAGACCCAGAGCCCAGGAGGAGAGAGATGCCCATGCAAGGGGGAGGGCGGAGAGCAGGAGCCCCGCGGATAGGCCTGGCCCGCCCCCGTCGGGCCGGTAGGGGGCGCCCCGCCATCCCCGCCTCCCAAAGGAACGGGCCGCGGTGGAGTGGGATCATCTTTTATTTGCAAAGTCCATGACTGGCAATGAGCGGCCTGCGCAGCCCCAGGTGGCTGCTGGGCCTCTCTAGGCTCTGGGTAGGAAGGAGCGGCGGGGCCTGGCCGTGGTCCTGACTGAGGATTGGCCACTCTCGGCCCCCCCCTCCCGGGGCTGCAGGGCTCCGGGGACACCGGCCGAGGCACACGGTGGGCAGCAAGCCCAGAGGAAGTTCTGCTGGGGGGGGTCCCCGCCGCCGCCCCCGGGGTCCCCCCCCCTCGGAAGGGCTTCCCGCACGGCCGGCTCCCCTTCAGGCCCCCTTCAGCCCCGTCTGGGATTCCAGCACGTGACCTTCCACACCATCTGACCAAACTCCCTTAGGGAGAAACTGAGGCCGGGAGGGCAGTAGCGCCCTGGAGCTCCGGCGGAGTCAGAGCCGAAATGGCAGAGGAGAGCGTGGGGGAACGAGGCTGGGAAGCGCCCAGGCAGGAGCCCTCCTTGGACTCCGGCCGAGCAGTCGGAGCCGGGCGGGGAGGCGCGGCCTCACGCCCGCGCGGGGGGCAGCAGGGTGCTGTCGAACTGGTAGGTGAGCTTCCTCTTGACCTTGCGGATCTCCCCGGTCTTGGCGTAGTTGCGCAGGGCCCGGGCCAGCTTCTGGTAGGTCATGCGCTTGCGGTTGCCCTTCTGCTGGCCCCAGTGGCGGGCCAGGGTCTCCTTGTGCTTGGAGGAGAACTGGAACACGCCGGCCCCGGGTTCGACCCACCACACGCACTCCCGCATGTCCCCGCGGGTCAGCAACCCCAGCAAGAACTGGTAGAGGCGAAGCTTCTTCCGGGCCCCTGGGGGGGAGCAAGGCGGGGCTCAGGCCGGGAGGCCCCCCCACCCCCACCCGGGCCCCTCCGGGCAGCTGCGGACTCCTGCTTAGTGCCAGCTGGCCTCAGTCTACCTGCTAAAGAAACGGGCCCAGAAACGCTACCTGGGGCCCCAAGGGGTGGGCCAGGTGGCAGCCTGGGAGGCCGGCACAGCTCTGCTTCCAGCCAAGAAAGCCGGGCTGCCGTCGGGGCAGAGCTGTCCAGCCCCGGGCCGACGCCTCAGGAGGTAGGGAGCTCCCCGTCCAGCCCCCGTACCTGCGTCGCCTCCTCTCCCCTCCCCTCCGGCCGCCGCCAGGGCCTCGTCGGACTCGCTGTCGGACACCTCCAAGGCCGGGCTGTCCAGCGGGAACTCCTCATCCTCCGACAAGCCGGGACTGGAGAACTGGGGGAACCAGGGGGCTGCGGCGGCGGCCTGGGGGCAGGAGGGGC
>NW_025390977.1:0-5462 GCF_016433145.1 Gracilinanus agilis | reverse complement strand
TGCTAGGAGTGGGGAGGGGGGAATAGGAAAACCCAGGGGAGATGCTCTGAGCCTCAGTCTCTGGAAGGAACACATTTTCAGCAGTCTTCCCATAGAGCCATCAGGAATCTGGGGCAGGAAACATTGGCAAGGCTGAATCTCTGCAGTCCTGGCCAGCTTCCTGCTGGGGCCCCTGCACTCAGAGAAGTCATCCCCACCTCCACTCTCACCCCTCTCTCGCAGCTCCTGCTGGGGCATCGAACCTCAAATCCAACAGGAAAAGTGGGCTCTGGACCTTCGCAGGAGAAAACTGCTTTTCAATACCAGCAAAGCACAAAAGGGTGCTGGGGGTGGAGTGGGGTGGGGAGCATTGCTCCCCCAAAGCATTTTGTTACTTTAGTCAACTGCTTCTTTCTTTTCAGACACTTTCCTAATCTCTAACCTCATTTTAACCTCACAATAGCCCTGGGAACCAGATAAAAGAGGAGGGATCATTAGGAGCCAGCTGTGGCCCAGAGGTGAAAGGACTTGTCCAAGGTGACATAAGATCAGAACCCTGGAGGTCTCTGGGGTTGGAGGCTGGAGGCTAGAGGGGCTCGCTTTACCTCAAAGGACAGCTCCTTCACTGCCACTGAAGTAGGTCAGAGGCTCCAGCCGCGTGGTGAAGCCAGCAGAACTAAAGGTTAAATTGTCAGTGGGAGCATTTACACCTAGGAAATCTGCAAATGCTACAAATCAGGGCTCCGTGGACTGTTTTATGGATTGCCAAGACAGGAGAAAGTGATGGAGAAAATGTGAGTGATGCAAATTAAACTTTAAAGTGTGTCCTGAGGACAATTTTGGAGAGCAGGTTGGCACGCCCTTGGCTGACTGCGGTTTTATTCAGTTCTAGAGTGCTGATCCAGCTTGAAGAGGGAGCCGGATTGATTTCTCTTACTGTATGGCTGCTCACAAACCTTCAGTCACTCCCTATCGCCCCCAGAATAAAATCTGGATTTCTTAGTTTAGCCTGGAGCTTTATCATTTGGTCTCAAATTGATGTCATGAAAGAAGTCTGGATTAATGAATTAGTAATAAGACATTCCCATAGTGTTTACAAGTACAGTACTTACTGTACAAGAGCTTTGGCTCTGTCATTACCTGTGTGATCTTAGTCGAGTCATTTCACTACTATGTATTTTTCAAGTATTAGGATTTTTAGTTTTTAGGATTTAGGATCTTACTATTTAGAAGTAATAATAATGATATTCAGGTTTGGGTCACTACTACTACTACTACTACTACTACTACTACTACTACTACTACTACTACTACTACTACTACTACTACTANTTTGGGTCACTACTACTACTACTACTACTACTACTACTACTACTACTACTACTACTAGCATTTATATAGAGCTTGCTAGGTACCAGGCTTTGTACTACAAATATTATCTCACTTGAGACTCACAACAATACTGGAAGGTTGGTGCTATTATTATCCCCATTTTACAGGTGAGGAAACAGAAGCAAACAGTCTAAGGTCATATAGCTAGTGTTTGAGGCATAATTTGAACTCAGATCTTTCCGACTTCAGCCTGGTGCTGGTGAGCACTCCATCCACTGCACCATCTAGCTCCCTTAATGGTGTGTAGTAAATTTTAAATAAATGTTTGTTGAGAGGCAGCTGGGCGGCTCAGTGGATAGAGTCAGGCTTGGGGACAAGAAGTCCTGGGTTCAAATGTGACCTTAGACACTTCTTAGCTGTGTGACCCTGGGCAAGTCACTTAACCCCGATTACCCAGTCCTTGCTGCTCTTCTGCTTTGGAAACAATGCTTGATATTGATTCTAAGACGGAAGGTAAGGGTTTAAAAATGAATGAATAAATGAATGAATGAATGAATGAATGAATGAATGAATGATTTGTTGACTGAGTGAGTGAGCAATGTTATCAGGTCCATTACAAGTCTATATTGTGGGATTTTACCTTTTTCTACCTGCCTCTCCTTACTCTGGTTTTTCAGCAGGGGCTTTGCTGAAAAGTCCCTTTGGTTTAGCCTCTTAGGGCTGGACAGAACTTCAGAAGGTCTAACTCACTGGGGTAGTTGGATTCAGTATTCCCTAATCATTTACTTTCTATCAATCAATCAGTAAACATTTATTAAGTGCCCACTATGTACCAGGCGCTAAGTTAAGTGCTGGGGGGGAGGGGGTGTACAAAAAGGAGTCCCTGCCCTCAAGGAGCTTACAGTCTGACAGTGAAGACAACAAGCTAACAAATATATGCGAAGCAAACTTATGTAGGATAAATGGGAAATAACTGAAGGAGGGAAGGTATTGGAAGTAAGAGGGGCTGGGGAAGGCTGTCTATAGAAGGTGGGATTTATAGGAAGCCAGGGAGATCAATAGGTGGAGCAGAGGAGGGAGACAATTCCAGGCATGGGGACAGCCAGAGACAATGCCTGATACTGAGAGATGGAGAGTCTTGTTCCTGGACCAGGTAGGAGGCCAGTGTCACTGGATCCGAGAGTACCAGTTGGAGGACTGGAAGAAGACTGGAAAGATAAGAGGAAGCACATGATGAAAGACTTTGAATGTCAAATAGAGAATTTGGGATTTGATTCTGGAGGTGATTGGAACTCATTAATCCTAGGAAGGTACTCAATAGGCTGCCTATAATTCAGTCTTCATAGACAGAGAGAATGAAGGACCTGGAGGTCAGGAAGACTCATCTTCATGAGTTCAAATTTGGTCTCAGACACTTGGTAGCTGGGTGATTCTGGGTAAGTCACTTCACTCTGTTTGCCTTGGTTTCCTCATTTGTAAAATGAGCTAGAGAAGAAAATGACAAACCAGTCTACCATCTTTACCAAGAAAACCACAAAAGGTTGGACATCACTGAAACAACTGAACAAGTCTTTCAACCAATTAGTAAGCATTTATGAAGCACTTGCCTTGTGCCAAGGCACTGTGTTAGGTGTTAGGGACTAAAGGACAAAAGTGGGACAGCCCTCGATCTTCAAGGAGCCTACACGTGGGTCTATATTCTTGGAAGCAGGACCCATCTGCCTTAGAAAGAAGACAAGAATTGAATGGCTGGGAAGCTGTGTAGAGATGATTCAGATTGTGAATCCAGTGGAGCAGTCAGGGTTTGGGATGGTTGGGATGTCATGAGGGATATCTGCCACAGTGAAGGAGGGAAGAGAAGTACCAGTGGAGGGAACAAAGTGCGGGGCTGGGAGAATAAGCCAGGAAACAATGGATCAAAGTACCAGGGAATGGTTGTTGCTTGTCCTTCATTCCCCAAGAGGACCAGTGACATCATGGGGTGATGTTTTGACTTGTGCATGAATTGGATTCAAGTGAGACAGAATTGCACCATCATCAGCAGTGAATAGAGTGAATTTCCATACTCTGGGGATGGAGATAAAGGGAGGGGAGACAGCCTCACCATCTTGATCCATAATTAAAGTCAGAGACAGAATGGGTAGTTGGCATTTGGCAAGATTGATCCCTTGTAGCTCCCTCTTCAGTCACCTCCCTTTACCTTTTGCCCCCCCCCCCCATCTAATTCCATGTATTAATGAATCTGGGAGGTTGGCCATTGCAAGATCTGGCTTCCCTCTTTCTGTGTTTTGCTCCCAGGGTCAGGGAGGCAGTTATTCACAGCATAGAAGCTGAGCTAATGACAGGGTAGTGGCAGAACCAGGCTTGGCTCACACAGACCACTCTTGATGAGAGCTGGAGGTTGTATGAGTCATCGAGGACCTCAGAAAAGGATACCAGAGCAGGTGCAAGACATTTAAGCCAGTCATCTCAACCAATGAGCAAGCTCTGGGTCAGGTGGGGGAGTAATAAGAAATTGAAAATTGTTAAAGTCAGGGTAATGGGATTTGATTGTGCTGTAAGAAATGACAAGCCAGAAGAACACAGATAAGTATGGGAGGATTTCCATTAACTGATGCAAAGAGGGAAGCAGAGTTGGGAAAACAATATATATATATATATATATACACACACACACAATACCTATGAGAATATACATTTTAAAAGCTCTACAACCTCAGAATGCTCCAAACAGAATGCTATGGATGTATAAAGAACAAAACTGATCCCCAAAAAGAAATATGAGAAGATATCTCCCCTTCTTTTTGGGGGGGAGGAGGTCTACTACGTATACTGTCAAATTTTTTTCAATGTATTGATCAATGTTGCTGATTTTTCTTTTCTTTAATTTATTTTATTATAAGGCATTTTATGGGGAAAATATGGGTGACAGAAAACTGAAATATATCACCTAAAATCTTGGGGGGAAATGGATTGTTTGAGGGTAGTCCTATGTTTCTACCTGTATGAACTCCTTACTCTTTGTCATTGTCATTGAGAGGAAAGCCGAGGAAGGGAGGAGGCTATCTGTACTTTTAAAAGAAATTCTTTCTTATCTTTTCTCCCAGGAATCCCATGTACCCAGCACCAACCTGAGGTTAGGGCAAGCCAGGACAATGGCCCTGTGTGTACCAATCCCTTCTATGGGTACCAGCCTGGGCTTTGACTCAAAACAACAACTTCAAGGAAGAAGAACCATCAGCTTCTGTTTCCCTAATGAATCACCTATTAAAAGGGCTGATACTGCTCTCTACAATTCCACATTCAATGTTTTTATTTTTAGTTTTTGGCTTTCTTCATCATATCATGCTGCTTCCCAGACTCCAGGCTCTCTTCCATCATACCAGGCCACAAGGCAAGGTAAGATGAGCTTTGCCTCAGGCAGGTGAAGAGGAAGGATTCCACTCTGAGGGAATGGAAGAATTCCATCCAGGTTGGCATTACTCTTCCCATTGCGATTGTTAATTGGTTAATTGTTCTCTGAACCCCACCCCACCCCCTCTAGCCCTAAAAGAAGCAGATGTGGGGCTAAGAGGAGACCAGTCTATAACTAATAATCTGCTGACAATGTTGACTCTGTCCTGCAACCCTTATAGAGCTGTCCCTTCCATGGCCCTGCTGGAGGCTGGCAGCTGCTGCTCTGAGCTTGTCACGGGATTCTGTTCCCAGGAGAGAGATTCATCTTCAGGGTCGGCTGCCTGGCAATCTTCTGTTTCCTGCATAAAGGGCTACTTGTACCCGGCTGGGCTTTGCCACCTCTGGGATGGAGTGGGAGCCAAGGGTCGAAAGAGAGTGCAGAGGGAGGAGGGAAGGAAGGAAGGAATAGAGTTAGGGAAAGGAAAGGAGCAGGGAAGGAGGGAAGAGAGGAAGAAAGGGAAGAAAGAGAGGAAGAGGAAAGGGAAGAAGGAAAGGAGGAGGGAAGGGAGGAGGGGATGGAGAAAGGAAGGAGGGAATAGAGGAAGAAAGGAAAAGGAAAGGGGGAAGGAAAGGAGGGAAGAGAGGAGGAAAGAAAAGGGAAAGAAGAGGGAAGGGAGGGAAGGGAGGAGGGAAGAGAGGAGGAAAGGAAAAGGGAAGGGGAGGAAAGGAGGGAAGAGAGGAGGAAAGAGAAGGGG
>NW_025390976.1:0-2973 GCF_016433145.1 Gracilinanus agilis | reverse complement strand
ATATATATATATATATACTTGTTGATTTATTAAGAAAATTTTCCATGGTTACATGATTCTTTCCCTCCCCTCCTTCCACCCCTCCTAAAGCCAACACATAATTCCACTGGGTTTTACATGTGTCTTTGATCAAGACCCATTTCCATATTATTGATATTTGCACTAGGGTGATTGTTTAGAGCAGGGGTTGGTAACCTTTTTGGCCATGAGAGCCATAAATGCCGCATTTTTTAAAATGTAATTTTGTGAGAGCCGTACAGTGCTCACAGTGTGCGCTCCGGTAACAGCGCCTGAAAAAAAATTGACTTTATGACTCTTGCAGAAAGAGCCCTATCTGGCCCTCAAAAGAGCCAGATATGGCTCGAGAGCCATACGTTGCTGACCCCTAGTTTAGAGTCTACACCCCCAATCATATCCCCATCAAACCATGTGATCAAGCAGCTATTTTTCTTCTGTATTTCTACTTCCACAGTTCTTTCTCTGGATGTGGATAACGTTCTTTCTCATAAATCCCTCAGCATTGTCCTGGGTGATTGCATTGCTGCTAGTAGAGAAGTCCATTACATTCGATTGTGCCACAAAGTATCCATCTCTGTGTATAATGTTCTTCTGGTTCTGCTCCTTTCACTTTGCATCAATTCCTAGAGGTTGTTCCAGTTCACATGGAATTCCTCCAGTTCTTTATTCGAGTTAAGGATTATTTTAATCCCTTGACTGATACTAAGACATGACTTTATATTAATAATTCATTACTTACAAAGGTTTTTATGTGCATTCTTATTTATTCCTAGTAACAATGCTGTGAGGTAGGCAGTGCAAATATTACCTTCTTCTTGTTGTTCAGTTGTTTCAGTTGACTCCAACTCTTTATGATCCCTTTTTTGTTTTCTTGGCAAAGATACTAGGCTGGTTTATGACATTTCATATTCCATTTCATTTTTTAGGTAAGGATACTGAGACAAACAGGGTTAGGTGACTAGCCCAGGCCAGATTTGAACTCAGATTTTCCAGAATCCAGGCAGGTTCCACCAATCTGCTCTAATCACTATGCACTTTTAAGTAGTTAGTAGGTCCTCCTTTTTTAGATGAGGAAACTGAAATTCAGGACAGAGGGTTAAGTGACTGACATACAGTTAATAAATTGTAGAACTATGACTCAAAACCGATTTTTTGACTATGAATTTAATATTCTTTTCATTCTGCCATGCTTCCCACAGGAAATGTAGTTTCCTATTTTGCCTCTTCCAAATATTAGCCATATGCTATTGAGCAAATTGCTTGACTATTCTGAGTCTCGGTTTTCTCATCTGTAAAACGGATAATAATGCCTGACTACATGGTTGTTTTTAAGGATCGAATGATGCAATGTATTTAAAGTGCTTTGTAAGTGAGTTATCATTGGGAGATTAGTTAAAGGGCTCCCTAACATGGTAGGATTTTAGAAAACAGTGAAAAAACTCCTTAACCAATATTACCTTCCCATTTCTGCTTTCTAATATCTTTAGTATTTACATGTTTAGAGGATATAGTGCTGGGGATCAAAGCATACTCTCTCTCACATCAGTGTATTTATGTTTTTATTTGGGGGTTTTGGTTTTGTATGACAATGCTTTTACAACAAAGGCCAATATGAAAGTGTATTTTCCATGTTAACACATGTGTGACCCAGATCAAATTGCTTACCATCTCTGAGTGAAAGTAGGAAAAAGAGAGAGAGGGAGCTAGTTCAGACCTTAAAATTTTGGAAAATGTATGTTGAGGATTATTATTACATGTAATTGGAAAAATAAAATATCTCTGAAATAAAAAAATAATAGAATCCTGGAAGAAATCTTGGGTACTATTTCTTCTTGTTCATAAAGGAGAAACTTGGATTTCAAAGAGGTCAAATTTTTCGAACAATGTCAAACAATGGTGGAGCAAAAGTTGAAACTCTTCTCACTTGACTCTTACTCCAGTGATATTTTTTTCTCTTTTTCCCTCCTGGGATGCTATCTTGTTTCTCTGATTCTATAAGAGTTAAATCATTTTACCAGGGTACTGTAACAACTATTAGGTAGCTGATTAATAATTCTGGAAATTCATTCATCTTTATATACCATGCTGTTGTTACAAATGGAGAGTAAATCTCTAATAGGAAACAGTCTAGGAGGAGTAGGTTTTGATGAAGGAAGGAAGCAAAGGAAAGTTAGGACATCTTACCCAAATGTGGCCCCATAGTGATGCAGTTCTGGGGTCAATAGATACCTGTGAAGTGCGGGAATAGAGGAAACATCAATCAGGCTTCACCTACTTGACATTTTGTCAAGCCTCTTTCTAATTGTTCATCTAATTATTTCCAAGTGAGGAAGTGAATTTTCCATGACTGAAGGTCTTTGAAGGGAGGCTGAATATCCCTTACCAGTCAAGAGGGCTCTTGATTCAAGTAAGCATAGCCCCTGCAGGTTCTAACAATGAGATTCTATGAGATGTTGGCTGCTTTGAATTATTAGTTACTCACTCTATGAACTATTTCTGCTAAGTCTTAGATTGCCATTAGAGGGAGCCCATATATAGTCATTCAGGTCTATAACCGGGCTTCTTATCTCCAATTCCACAATTCTGGTACAGTTAGTCAAGGAGCAATTTATTAAGTATTAATTTATACAAGGTCCTATGCTAAATGTTGGGAATATGAAGAAAAGCAGAAACAGCCTCTCCCTTCAAAGGAGCCCACAATCTAATGAAGGAGTTGTTGTTCAATCATTTCACTTAAGTTTTCAACTCTTTATGACCCTATTTGAGATTTTTCTTGGCAAAAATATTGGAATGCTTTGCTATTTCCTTATCTAGTTCATTTGACAGAAGAGGAAACCGAGGCAAACAGGATTTGAACTACGAAGATGAGTCTTCCTGATGTCAAGCCCATTGCTCTATCCACTGCACCATGTAGCAGTAAATGGCATGCAAATATAAGATATATATATATATGTA
>NW_025390975.1:0-8212 GCF_016433145.1 Gracilinanus agilis | reverse complement strand
GAAGGAAGGAAGGAGGGAGAGAAAGAAGGAACAAAGGAAGGAAGGAAGGAACAAATGAACGAACAAATGAATGAACAAACGAAGGATGAAGGGAAAGGAGGAAAGAGGCAAGAGTGGGAAAGAAGGAGACAGACACAGAGAGAAACAGAGAGAAGGGACTGAGAGAGGGACAATTCCTCTGTAGCTTTTATGAATTCCATGAGTTTTATTAATTACTCATAAGGAAGGAGAACTTGCAGGCTCTCACTCAGACAACTTCATAAAATAAGGAACTAAAAGACCCATAGGGATCTTAGAGATAATCTAATTCAAACTTCTCTAGCGCAAGGACTACTTTCTAATGTACAGGTAGCCTTTCCTTCCAACTGTTTTAGTGCCTTCCCTCCCTAATTCCAATGAATTTAACTCCTTTGTATTTATGCTCTGGGTTACTCCCTTAATTTTTCTTAGTACTTTTATATTGGCTCCCAATAAGTAGGCTGCTACTCTCAGCTTCCATGCTATCCTGGGGATACATAGTACCCAAAGTATATCTCCCAAAATCCCACTACAATGTTGTTGTCAGTGAGTCATGTCTGATTCTTTGTGTCCCTGTGTATCATAGTACAGGAATGACGTCCATGGGTTTTTCTTGACAAAGATACAAGAGTAGTTTGCCTTTCCCTTCTCTAGGGAATTAAGGGAAAAAGAGGTTAAGTGACTTACCTGGGGATCCCACAGATACTACTGAGTGTTTGAAGCTAGATTTGAACTAATGCCTTCCTGACTGCTGTCACTCTCTCTACTGAGTCACCTAGTTGCTTAAATTCCCACCAGAGTACTTCATATTACATTACAGTCAATAAATAGAGTTAAGCTAACACACAAGGATCACACTACCCAACACTTCTTCTGGCTTTAACTCACCCAAAAGAACTTTCTTTTGAATTGTTAAACTCTTTTAAAAATAATTCTAAAGGAAGGTAAATATTTCATCCAATTAAAGGCCAGGTTGCCTTCTAATTCAATGAAAATAAAACAAAAACAAACATATTCTAACTTCATAAAGGAATCCCTCAGAGTGGCTGGATCTCTATAGACATTCTGATATCCTTTGCTTTCTGTGTTTACCATTTTGGACTTTGGGGAATGGAGGATTAGTCAAAGATTGACTCTCCTGCATCTGTAGATAGCTATTCTGTATATATTCCTCTATACACATGGTATCTCCCCTCCTAGAATATAATATCCTTGACATTAGGAATTATTTTCATTTTTCATTTCTGTCTCCCTAACATAACAAGTCGAGCACCTGGCAAATAGGAGGCGCTTAGTAAATCCTTGTTGAATGATGGATTGAATTGGATGAAGGTGAGATATCCATAGCTCTTCCCTTTCCATACCATGGGGTTGGAATATAGTGATAACACTGAGATATGAAAGCTAACAATGAATTCACATTATTTAAACTTTCCCTATCACTTTATTAAGTATAGATAATCAAAACCCAATAAATCAAGCCTTGGTTTGTATTATCTGCTTTAGGGCCAGGACATCCTGACCTCAAATCATGACAAGCAGTTACTAGGTTTGCAATCCTGGACAAGTCACTTACTTTCCTAAGGTTTCCATTTCCTGATTAAGATGGGGACAATTTTAAGCAACAATCTCACCAGGGTTACTATGAGGATCAAATGAGATAGCATATGTAAATTGCCTTGCAAACCACAAAGCATTAAATAAATACTAGTTGCTAATTATTATTACTAACATCATCATCATTGTAATTTCTATTATTATTACACTGGTAGTACAAGAAAATCTGACATTTGAACCCAGATCTTCTAATGTGATGTCTAGGGATTTTTCCATCATCTCCTTTAAAAAACAAAACAAAGCAAAACAAATAAAAATTGCAAATCTATTTGGTTACTCATCTCATTCTGGTTGCATGCCTAAGAAAACCACAAAAACATCCACAACCTAATACCTTTCTTGATTTGATTAACAGACTCCAAATGAAAGAACAAAGGGACCATTTGATGACCCCAAGGATCTAAAATGGCAGGGGGACAAGTAACTCCAAGAAGACAAACTTAGAGAATTATGTTTTCTGGACACTAACAGAGAATGATTGCTTGGATGGAGGACTTGCTCTACCATGGAACTCCACAAACTCCAGAGCTATTTCTCTTAACTGACAAAGTTATCCACTCATGGTATAATGTGTGGAGAGATGTGCATACATTTAACACACTGGACTATTGTCAGCAGGAGAAAGAAGAAATAAGGTTCAGAGGGGCCCCTTCCTGTTACAGGTTGGCAGGAATGTTAATGATAAAGATAGATTCAGAAGAAAGGACAAGTGGTCGCCAATTGACTTTTGAATTTCTATACTCTGTATTTTTGCTGTTCCCACTTAGGGAATGGGAATGAGACAGATTGACAAACAAGGGCATGTGCATAAACTCACACACATACTCTTGCGCATGCACACACACACACACACACACACAGAAACTTGATTAAATGTTCTATAAACCTTTGGCTATGTTTTAAATGTGATTACATTTAGATCCATGCCGTGTGCCAGGTTGAGGCCCCAGATTGAATAGCTAGAATGCTTTCTTGATTCCAAGTATTAAAGGAAGAGGGAAAAAAATCCTGTCAACAAGAGAATGGAATTTATCTACCATGCTGAAGGAGCAGTTGCTGCCAGGGAGCATGACCTGAGACTTTTCCTGTGGGATCTTACTCACTAAAAATGCTCCAGATCCATGAAAGTCCCTGCTGAGAATAAATGGAAGCCATAATATTCTCTACATTGAGAGTTCACCTGACAGTAGTTAAGAAACACTCTTGACTGTAACTTGGAAGAAGCAGCATAGGGTTCTTGAAATACAAGAGGGAAGAGCTTAGGTAACCCTGTTTTCTTCTTACTCAAGGGGTGTCTCTAAAGTTACTTTCACAGAATTGCAAAGACCAATCTCAGGGGGCAAAAAGAAGACAAAGTCAGAAATCAAGGAGAATTCTCAAGATTTTGTCATATCTGTAACAATAAACTGGAGGGACTGGAGAAGCTTAGCCTTGAGAAGAGAATATAAGGGGGTGGGGTGGTATGAAATTGTCTTCAGATATTTGAAGGGCTATCA
Organism: Gracilinanus agilis; assembly: GCF_016433145.1. Taxonomy (NCBI): domain Eukaryota; kingdom Metazoa; phylum Chordata; class Mammalia; order Didelphimorphia; family Didelphidae; genus Gracilinanus; species Gracilinanus agilis. The sequence goes on along the minus strand of NW_025390975.1, from coordinate 5,081 downwards.
TCTGATAGAGGGATTAAGGGGAAGCTGGGTGGCTTGGTGGATTGAGAGCCAGGCTCAAGAGACATGAGGTCATGAGTTCAAATCTGGCCTAAGATACTTTCTAGCTGGCCTAAGATACTCCTAGACCTTGAGAAAGCCATTTAACCTCTGTTGCCTAGATATATGGTATTGATTCTAAGACAGAAGGTGAAGGTTTAAAAAAATAAATAAAAGAGGGATCAGCTTTGTTCTTCTTGGCACTGAAAAACCAGGCATGATGGTTTCCAGAAAGTTAGCTTTTATATATAGAAGTACAATCAATGATTCAAAAATGAAACAGAGTGTTCCAGCAGAAAGTGAGTTCCCCTTCACTGGAGGACTCTAAGCAAAGAATACATGGATGGCACTTGTCAGATATGTGGAAGAAATTCATATATATATATATATGTTGAACTAAATTGACTCTGAGGTCCCTTTCAATTCTGAGAATTTGTAATTACACATCTGTTAAATGTTGAGAGAAAGGAACAATGCAAATTTTCAAGCCAAGAATCTAGAGATTGGGGAAAGACCAGTACATTTGGAGTCAGTGGACTTGGGTTCAAATCCTGCCCATCAATGCCTATGAGACTGTGGAAAAATCAAACTTTTTGGGCCTTCATTTTGTCATAATGTCCCTTTCAGTTCTTAATCAGATTTTCAAAAGTCTTCTCCATTAGCTCAAGGAGTGGTAGATATCTTACAGATTTCGATACTCCAACATAAAAACTGGCCTTGCTCCAATTAGTCTGGTCTTCCTCCTTCCACAGAGTTCACTCTTCCTGGAAGGCCAATCCCTACTCTTCAGCCACACCAGAACATGGATGCTCTTGACAGTCTTGGTTACAAATTCAGTGGAAATTACCTCCCATCCCACAGTGCTGCTCCCTGGAAGCCTATGATTCTAGGATCTCAGTGGTGTTACCCGTTGAAGGAATCTAGCAACCCCTATGTTAAGCACTGGCAGGTACACTGGCTGAAGAGCAGACCTACTATATTATGGAATTAGTTTCTTCTTTGAACACCAAAGAAGCTTTTTGGCTGGAGTAGATGATTATTTCAAAACCAAGATTCCTCTATTGGCTACCTTGCATCTCTAGGTGTTGAATTGTACCCTCTCATTGTTTGGCTTTATCCGATACTTTTGTGACTTCTTTTGGATGTCTTGATACAGATTATAGTAGAATGGTTTGTCATTTTGTTCTACAGCTCATTTTACAGATGAGGGAACTGAGGCAAACAGGGTTAAGTGACTTGTCCAGAGTCACACAGATAGTAATTGTCTGAGACCAGATTTAAACTAAAAAAAAAGAAAAAAAAAGTCTTTCTGATTCCAAGCCAGGCATTCTATCCATTGTGTTGTCTAGCTGGCCAATCACAACTTCTAATTCTTATGAATTTCCTACTTCAATTATTAGTTATATAACCATGGTCAATTCAATTGAATTCCCTTCTCTGAGTATCTATAAAATGAAAACAATACTTGTGTTCCTACCTCACAAGATGGGTGTAGGGAAAGTGTACTAAGGAAATAATTTTAATATTATTGTTTCCTTATTCCTGACTTCCAGCTCCTGCCACCCTCCCCCACAGCCCCACTGCTGCTTTGAATACTGACTTCTGAGTATTTCCTGAGTCTAGCCTGCTTTCTTTCATACCTGGCTCCTACCCTTCACCCCAGTCCTTGTTCCTTTGCCAGTGTCCTGTCTTGATTATTTTACCTACCCTCCCATCACTCCATGTTCCTGGTGCTGACACGTATAACAAAATTGTTCTAGTCAGTTAATATATTTTTTTTAATTAGAGGGAAGAAATTGATGTCCCAGGCCACCCAAATGGGAATCTCAACTTGGAGAAGGGAAAATAATCCAAAAAGCAAAGAACAGAGCTGATGGAGATGAGACTTCAGTATGCTTTCTTAGACCCTAAAGCCACTCTTCCCCAAATTTTAGGGGGGAAATAATGTTATAGATGGAATCTCTCTTTGTTCTCAACTGATTTTTCCAGATTGTCTTCATTCCAACTCTTACTTGAGCTGATCTTTCTCTCCTCTTTCTGTGGGCTAGGGAAGGAAAGTCTACACCTGGGAGGCTCTCTCCCTCTCTCCATTCCTCCTTTCATCCTGGACATTCCTGAAAGGTACAGGCAGTCCTTGGAACAGACTTGGCTTCAATTTCTTTGGGAACCTGGCCACACTCAGACATTCCAGCTGCCGATCAAACCCAGTGGCACTTCATTAAGGCTGGAGCCACACCCTTTCAGCTTCGTGTTTGCTTGGGTTGCCATGGTGATGGTATACCCTTTCTTTATACACAGTCATTTCCTGACCACCCTTCAGCCCCCAACTTGTCTCCCCCCCTCAGTTAGCCATTACTAAAGTTACCATTGGTATCTTCCCCGGCTTCCTCCCTTGAATATAAACCAGGGACAGGGAGTTAAGAACAAATAATAATATTAATAATAATAAAATAAAAATCTAACTCTGTTTGACACCTACCTATAAGTGGGATTGAAAAATAGGAAATGTGTACTTGCTGGAGATCTGAGGACAGGGAGGTCTGGGGAGCTGGAGGCTTGTGAGAGCACCATGATTTAGATACATCTGAGCAAAATTAAGGTGATGAAATACATCTTGTTCCATACTTGGAGACTTTTCAAAGACCTCTGTCATCTACTAAGCAATGTGGCTGGTTCATCTTAAGGCAAGGATTCATAACTTCTTTGTGTGTAATGGACCCCCTTTGACAGAATTCCTTAGAATAATGTTTTTAAAGGCTTAAAGTAAAATACATATGTTTTCAAAGAAACTAATTCTATTGAAATTAAGATGTCATTTTATTCCCCATACAGGCTTATGGATCCCATGTTCTGTCCACTGGACCTCTGGATAAGAATCCTTGTGCTAGAAATAGAATAAGGATCAGGCTTTCTCTTTAACAGCAGTGTGTACCAACACAGAACTTGATAACAGTTGAGAAAAGTGGAGGAATGTTAGCTCAGGCCAGATACTCATGTCACATAAGCATCCCTGGATAAACCTTAAGATGGAATCTAATTATTAGTATGGTCAAGAAGAAGGCTATGTCTCTAGGGTCATGGCACACTAACAGTTTAAGACTAAAAAGGTTCAGCTGGGCTAGTCCGTATTTCTTACTTCTAATTCTTGACCACATAGCATTGTTACATACAGGCATCACAGCTGTCCTTTTAATTGAGATCCCTCCAATGTGCTGGACTTGAAATGGAGTGGCTAGAGGGCTAATCTTGAAGTCAGGAAGACCTGTTATTTCCTGGTGGATATTTTGTACGAATCTGCTTACTTATCAGTTAACATGCTCTAGCAAGAATGTAAACCCTTTGAAGGTAGATTATGTCTCACTGTTGTCTTTGTGTCTCAAGAATTCATCATATAGTAGGTAGTACAGATTGACTGATTGAAGTTCTGCTCCTAAATCTCTGAAGGCTTTATACAACTCTCTAAAGATTTTGAGTTGCAAAGAAAGTGCTGAGATGACTCATCTGGGAGTTTCTAATAGCAGTGAAATCCCCTATCCTTTGTCTATTCCTATCCCTATGTATATGTGTGTATTTCCTCCCTCTCCATGCTTTTTAATAATCACTAGTCTCTTTGAAGATTTAGCATAAGTTCTCCTTTTTTACATAAAGCATTAATAGATCCCCAGAAGAGCTACAGATCTTCTCTTTCCTCCAATCACCTTCTATTTTGTGTTTAGAATGTAGGCTCCTTGAAGACAGGGACGGTTTCACTTCTGTCTTTATATCCTGAGTGCCTCTTACAGTACTTGGAATGAAGTAGGCACTTGATGAATTTATATTGAGAGATTGAGATATCTATTGTATAAATAAAATTGCTTTCTCCCAAACTACCCTCCCCTCAGAAAAAAAATTAAAAAGCAAGGGACAGTTAGGTGACTCAGTGGATTGAAAGTCATGCTTAGAGATAGGAGGTCCTGGATTCAAATTTGACCTCAGTCACTGGCTGACCCTGGGCAAGTCACTTATCCTTCATTGTCTACCACTTTTCTGCCTTTGAATCAATACATAGTACTGATTCTAAGATAGAAGAGTTTAAAAAAAAAAGCAAAACAATGTAATGTTCTAAAAGCAAGCTGTCTTGATGATGGAAGGCTGGCCACTGAAACTATCCAAGGAAGTATGAAGGATTAAGCTTATCATACTAATGTCAAAAGTGAAATAAGAAATTTGGATTCTTCAGTCTTGTAAGTGGCCAAAGATGTTATTAATTACCACAACGATGTCCTTCTCTTTCAATCTATTGGCAGAATGTTTTGAATTTGGCAAAAAGGAAAATGATTTGCTCTGAGAGCCCAGACTAATTTTCTGTGAAATCATTTGCATGCTCATGAAGCCCAAGCATCCCAGAAATGTGTATTTCTATTCCATTCCATGTGTAAATATGAATGCATAGACATGCATTGCTTTGATACAATAGATAATCATTGTAACACCATTCACTAGAGTTAGTTTGGATCCAATGTGTCTAGATATGACCTAATCCATTTCTGAAATAAATACATAATAAAAATAAATGATATTTCTAGAGAACTTTAAGTTTTTCAAAACACTTGACAATACTCATTTAACCCCACTACAGCCTTGTGAGGTGAATAACACAGGAAATGGTACCCAAATCGCCTTTATGGTAGAGCCAAAGTGGCCTTAGATTGGATCTTAGATACTTCTTAGCTGTAGAATCCTGGGGAAATCCTTTAGTCTTTCTGAGCCTCGGCTGCCTCACTTTTAAGACAGTGATAATAATAGTCCCTACCTCAAAGAACTGTTATGAGGACTAAATGTTGTGAGGCAGTAAGCGATTTAAGAGAACTGGACTTGCAGTAAGGATGATCTGGACCTTGGGCAAGTCATGAACTCCTTAAGTCTTAGTTTCCTCTTCTGTAAAATGGAATTAATAATAGCACCTGCCTACCAGGGGTGTTGTAAGGATCAAATGTGATTAGTTAAGTAGATAGGTAGAAAGGTAGGGAGAGGGGGGAAGGGAGAGAGAGAGAGAGAGAGAGAGA
>NW_025390974.1:0-5639 GCF_016433145.1 Gracilinanus agilis | reverse complement strand
CCCAAAGTGGGGGGAGGGGAAGCCCCAAGAAAACAAACATCCCGGCATAACATCTCAGGAGGAAAGGAACCTTCCCCCCTTCCCCCCCCCCCACATTTGCTCAAAACTGTCTTGGAAATGCGGGCTTGCCAGGGAGGAAGGAAGAGACTGGGTGCTCTAAGGAGCTGGAAACGGGCCCCTCGGAAGGATCTCCCATCCCTCTTCCCTGCCCCCCCCCTCCTTCCCTGACAGGCTATGGCCCACCTGAGGATAGTTCTGCATTCAATTGCTCTCTCTCCACCCCATCTCTTGTCAAGCCCTACTTCTTTCTCCTGACTCGTCTGCACACTCCCTCCCCTTGCTCCCTTCCTCGCTGGAAAGCCCAGCTCCGTTAAGTGGCTCGGGAGGATGCAGCCAGCCCCTGCACACAGCACAGGCCACAAGGCTGGGCAGAAGTCAAAGGCCGGCGAGATGGCCGCCGAGGAGGCCTTCCTTCTCCCCACGCGGGAAGACAAATGGCCGGCTCCCCACACAGGTGGGTGCTGCGCTGCTGGGTTCTTTGGCCCGGATGCACCACCCCATCCATCTCCCAGTAGGTGTCTGGAGGACCCGGCCAGCCCCCTGCCCGGGAGCTCGGGCAGCTGCCGGGGGCTCAGCACAATCTCAGCTGAGTGGGTGGGTTTGGAAGTGGCTCCCTGGGGAGCAGCGAGAAGGAAGGAACTCGAAACAACCACTTAACATCTATTTAGAGCCTGGGAGCGTTTGGGAAAGCGAGCCCCATTACTGTTGAAAAGATGCAAATTTGGTGAAATCATCACCGGAGCTGTATGGCTCCGGGCTGTTTCTCAAGTACCCTGATTCTTTACAGGAGGGAAGGTGTGCGTGCGAGACACCGCAAGGCCAAGTTCATGTTGCTCTGAGGTAGCCCCGAACCAAACTCCACCAAGTGCTCCAAAAGGAGGTTTGGGAGTGGGGGAGGCAGGGCGTTCATCCAGGAAAAGCCCTCCACGGCATCCTCAGGGCTGCTTCCAGGGCCGAGGAGCGGCCCGGCAGGCGGGCGGGCGGGGGTGGCCGCCTGAGCTGGCCAGACTCTACCCTTTTGCCTCTTCAAAGTTCCCCCAAATCGCTGCTGAGCGCCAGTCAATTAAGGCAGAGATCCGGTCCGGCTCGCCTGCCCGTTTGACATCAGATCTTGCTCCCGACGTTCCAGAACACACTCAGCTCCAGATGAAGTGAGCGAGCTCACCTATCGATCTGTGCACGGGATTTGCTGTTTATGAAAAGCATCTGAACGGCTCCTAGGCGGCGGTGGCAGCAGCCGAAATCAGCCCGCCAGCCGGCCTTTGGAAAACGAGGAGATGCAGAACTATATCAAAGGGCGATCCCTTTCCCGTGGCCGGGCTCCCGGCCAGCCAGTCCCCCACCGCTGGCCAGCCCAGCCTCTCTGGGCTCCTGTTGGGCCCAAATGAATGGTCCACTTAGGCTGGAATCAGTTGCCCTGTGAAAATCGTTTTCCGTGGCTCGTTTAAGTGAGGCACTTAGGGTGGACTCGACACGCCACTGCCTATGAACTCAATATTTCATCAATTTCCCGAGGATCAATTTCATGTTAAAGCCCAATCCCGGGCCCCGGCAGGCTGCTTCCTGCTAGTCAGTTACACAAAGCGATGGCATCCCTCGGCAGCCCCTGTGCTCTCCTGTACGGAGGGAGGGAGAAGGCAGCTGTGTGGGGAAACAGGGCTCGCGAGAAGCAGCCAAGCCGGCCGGCCCTTCTTTTCTCAGCTCTTCAGTACACCAAGCACCTTGTTTGTATTTTCAAAACGCCGAGAAAAAGCCGATCCGCCATGGTGGGGGCTATTTTTTAAGGACACACGAGGGGTGGGGAGAGGAGGGGGGGTGCCGTATTTGGCCTGTGACCGGCCTGGAAGGAAGGAATCTGAAAGCTGTGTACACGTGTGTGTTAGCGTGTCCATGGGAGTGCATGCGTGTGCTCGTGTGTGTGCGTGCGCGCGCGCGCGTGTCTCTGTGTGTGTGTGTGTGTGTGTGTGCTGTACCTGGGGATGAACTGGAGAAGTCAGGAGTGAGGAAGCAGCGGTGGGTGTTCTGCCTGCACAACTTGGGTGCCTCCTGCTCTCAGTCTTCTTTCATTTTCCCTCAGTGAATGGGGAGAGAGCTGGAGCTGTCAGACTCCCTCAGAAAACAAACAAACAAACATTTCCACCAACAAGCTCGCAGGTCTCCCTCCCCGGCTCCCTCCCACGCCCAGGCGGGAGCCTCCAGCACACAATATTTCTGTTGTTCTCGTCCTCGCCATTTCAGTCCCAGCAGCCCCCGAAATCGAGATCGATGTCCCTTCCTCTATACTCTCCTCCCAGGCTCCACGCCCTCACCCACAACCAAAATGGGGCCAGGAGATCGGGGGCTTGCGGGCTGGGGAGGGGGATGGACTCCAGTGGAGCTTTCCCGAATTACTAAGTAGCAAACAAAAGCGCAGGAGAGAGGGCCGACCCCCGGCAGGCGTCGGCCGAGATGTGGTATTTCTTTAATTCTTCATTTTAAACTGCCTAATTGTGATTTTAAGCTCCGGTTCCTGTAATTTTGCAAGACGAGGCATTCCAGTGAGAAAACATATGGTAAGGGATTTTGAAAGCACAAAGCTAGAGAGCATCATAGACTTAGCTGTTGCCTTGGTGTCACAAAGGCCCATCACTGAATTTATCCAGTCACCCATTAAAGGAAGAAAGGAATAAAAGGAAAAGGAGTTTTAAAATCCCCTCATGCTACAAGGAGGGAAATGCGGCATCAGGTTCAAGTCTGAGGGAGGGAGGGAGGGAGGGAGAGCTTCCTGCCTTGCCTCTAAGGAGAGGGAGTCCTAATGAGCTCCCAGATTTTTTGGGGAGGGGGGGGAGGCAGGGGGCAGCTGGAATATCGCAGCAAGGTCTTCCAGGCAGTCTTAGGGAGTCCAGCCCGAGTGGTACTTTTTGAATCTTCTCCCCAACACCTCCCTGGTCACCCCCAAGTGGACAAGGAGGGCCTCTGCCTCGCTCCCATTTGTACCTGGCTCCCATTCGTTTTCTTTGGGAAGAAATAGTTAGAGATGAATTGCAGAGGGCTCTCTGGGAAGAGACAACCGCTTACAAGGCTGTATTTTTCCAGTGCAGAATGCAATGACTAGTTTGTACTTTTTTTTTTTTTTTTTTTTTTCCGGTGGGGGATGTAAAGCTGTGTAGGAACCCATGTTGACTTCTTTATGTCAAATCCAGGAAGAGAATCAGAGGGCTTGGAGATCCTTTCTGCGTCTCTGCCACGGTGACATTTGAGTCTCGATCTCTCTCCCCGTGATTTGTGGGGAGTGGGTTTGGGGAGGGGGGGAGGCCCTGAGACCTGAAGGCCCGTCTATCATTATTCAAATTACAATCGGATTCCTCCTGCCATGATGCCGGGATCCCTTATCGGAAAGGGTGTCCTCGCCTCTAATCCCAGGCAATAAATGGACATTAATTAATGCTAAATCACAATGGAATGACACATTATATCCACACGAAGCCAGAATGAGCCCATTATGAATAATGTTATTACAGTAAATATTAAAGAAGCCGGACGTGGCTGCTTGCTAATTATCAAGTGTTAATAAGCACCTAGTTTAGATCAACTTTTAAAGATCCAAAGCTCAAGCTAAGCTGCAGAGTCTGTGCTTTGCCCCAAACGCTCCCTCCTCCCTCCTACAGGGGCTTTGCTAGCTGCCTTCCCTCCCTTTCCCCTCCTGGAGGGCTGATTGATACCTGGGACACAAAGCAGGGGGGAGGGGGCTCCTGCCCTCTGATCCTGCTGCCACGGGGTCTCTCTCACCCAGCCCCGTGTGTGTGTGGCTGCCAGTACAGCTGAGGTTCGCCAAGAACGCCAGCCCCCTTCCCTGGAATGAGGGCTTTTGGTGGGTGGTCATCTTTGGGAGCCAGGGAAGCCCTTAACCCTGCCCCGCTCCCCACCCCCCACCCCGGAGGACTTGGCCCAGGCTCGGGGCTCTTCCTGCTGGTCTGGCTGGGGCTGGGGCTTGCTTTGTTTGGAGAGTGTTTTCCAGGGGACCCTGGAAAGAGCAAAGGGAAAGGTGTTAATCTTGATAATTAGTGCACAAAAGCAATTAGAGGCCTAAAAAACCTGAAGGCACAGAAAGTGATTTTTTTTGTTTATTTGCTTACCTTATTAAGTTAAATATCTGTCTGAATTAATCACTAATGAACGTGAAGGAGGCTCGATAGCAAGTCCCCTAATGAACAGCCGCTCAGTCGGACACGCAGGGCACCAAATCACCCGGGGTCCAGCCGGCCAAGTGGCTTTTCAAAATGACTTTTCTGCCCAATTTTCTGTTTGCTGAGAAGTGAATTATTTACATTTATTGTGCTTATTTAAGCACTTAAATGACTATGAATGGAGCTCAGACCCGGTTTAAAAATATAGAATCATTACCCAACTCCACGACTGGAAATGCCTGTGATTTTCCCCTAAAGGCTGCTTTCCCCACTTTTCTAATCTCCGTTTTACTACAATTCATGAAAAAGGCCATTATTACATTGAACATGTTTTAATAAGTTATTTATTATTTAACGTAGTGGCGGAGGCCCGGCCCCAGGACTTACAGGAGGCATGCCAAGAACAGGCTCTTTTGTACTCCGGCAGGGTCAGCTCCAGCCTGAGAACTGAAGTTTCCTGGAGGAAACTCCACCGGCCTCCCTTCCTAACAAATCCCGAATGCTTTCTGTCCATTAGTCACATCATAAACATCGATATTGGGAGAGAGCGACGGCCCGGACTAGTGGGGTTTCGGAGATCTGGATGGAAGTGGCCCGAGTTCCTGGAATATTCATTCCTTTAAAATCAAGGGCTCAGATTGTCTGGGGAAGGGAAGGGAAGGGAAAGAAAAATAGAGCCAGTCCCTTCGCCTCCTTAACACACTCCCGCATCCACCCAGAACCTCAGGGCTGCGGCTCAGGCTCGGAAAGAACCGGGGGACCCTTTGGTTCGCTTCTCCCCTCCACCTCTGCTCTTGGGCTGGCCAAAATCTGAAGCCCGTATCTCCTATGGCGGCCGATTTTGACTGCTGACAGAGAGCGACTGATTCATCCAACTGAGGTTAAGAGCCTCTAATAGAAAACAGTGGGGGGAAATAATAGGAAGGCTCATGGGATCAGGACCAAGATAAAAAAATAAAATAAAATAAAAGCAAGACAAGGCGAGAGACACTTGGCAATACATTGAAACAGAACCCTCAGTAATTCAGCCTGGAAGATGGAGTGCTCGCCTCAAGTAGTTCTGTTTCACAGCCTCCCAATTATCAAAGTTTAAATGTTGCTGGGTTTTCAAATGAAAACCCTCTCCAGCAAGTTTCTCTCTGGAATGCCTCCCTGCACAGGGAGAATTCAGCAGGGCTCTCTCTCTCTCTCTCTCTCTCTCTCTCTCTCTCTCTCAATCTCTCTCTCTCTCTCTCTCTCCCTCAGCTCCCCTTCCTCAAGTCCATAAAGCGGGGAGCTTATTCTGAAATCAATCGCACACACACACACACACACACACACACACACACACACAGAGTTTTAGCCCGACGTATAGATGGATACGGATGTGTCTAATTAAATATAAATATATGTATATGAAAGAGCAATATGTAT